>NC_056741.1:130762628-130775128 GCF_019279795.1 Protopterus annectens
CGGGCATTATAGGGAAGGAAAAAGACTTGTGTTGAGTGAAATTGTGACTAAGCCCGGAGTGTTCCTTTAATGAATCATCCTGCAATTATCATAGTATTAGTCCACTAAAGGATAAGTGCTCAAATAGGGAAGGAACCCTCACACACATATCGAATATGTATAAAAGCAGTTCCTACACACCTGCATCTGCTATGTACACCCACCATCTCCCCCACACCCAAAACAATTACAATACATACTGTAATAATATCACAAGTCATTCACTCACTGTACAACATCTGCAGAAGCCTTAACATACTTTGTCAGAGACACACTAACATGGCCCTATGAGAAATAGTTGTTGTTAAACAATGGAACAGCTGCTGATGTTACAGGGTTTGTTTGCACTAATCCCATTTCAGAGGGTTGTGTGTACACCAGGAAGTGTTACCAATTACTGATTAACAGCACAGTATGATACACTTGTACATCAAACCAAAGATGTCTGGTGAGCACACTGTAAACCACCTAACATTTAATGCATAGCCATACAGCCTTGAGCTGCCCAAACATCCTTGCCAGACTGAAACATCTGCAGAAGTATCAGGTACAAACAAACCCTGCATAAGCAGCAATGTTCAGAAATATAACAGCTGTACTCACATGTAGAACAACATTTTCTAGCCATTACACACAATCCACGGTAGTCATGAAGCTAATATATCTCTGTGTGTCTCCGTATAGCTGTTGCAATACATCACAAACAACACATCCAGGCCGTCTTCCTTGAAAGTAAGGCAAAGGGACAATGCCCAAGTGGAGTACTCAATTATACACCACTGCTGACATGGTATTGGCTAATGGAGTAGCTGCACAGCTGATATGCATGTAATTGACTACTTTGAAACACCAATTGGTGGTCAGGATAGCACGTTACCGATATTTAACTATTAAAGGATGGCTTGTCACACATTCAAACCATCTGTATATACCAGCAGGACATTACAAAGAAGATTGAAACACAAACTGAATAGGATTGAAATAACAGTCAACAACATCTCGGGTTATGTCTGTGTATGTAGTACCTGTTCTGTAATAATTAAAGTGTACGCAATGCATATAGTGGAAACATTTATCTTGTAGTTATCTATTGTTGAGCATAGTAATGCTTGTAGTATTTATGTGTGTACTGCTGTAGGCCACAAGGCAAACACCTCATACACCACAATGGATGCTATATAAGGACTTTGAACACAACAATTCCTCTCCAGCCGCTGTTAGTGGCAGAGTTGGTCCAACAAGTACGTGCTATAACAGGGGATATGTTGATATATTGTAACAGTAGGCATATGTATGGGTGCATTACAGAGACTAACATATCAAAGGTGGGCCTACTGTGCAATTATGATTTGCATTTTGGGATATTTTGCCAATAACTGTGTAATATACAGTATTGTAGGCAGATATGTATTACATTTTACATTGCATTACTTTTATGTTAGGCAAACATTAGTTATGTATATTGGCATTTACAATACACAATAACAGGATACATATTACTTGTAGTCACCCAACAGTTTATCAGCATGATAGCAAAGAAAATGGAAGAGCTAGTTAACTATCCATGCACATAAGGCATGTAATAGGTTCATAGGTAGGTACTAGGCTGTCTGGCTAAGGGCATTTATAAGCCTAGCTAGAGTGTGTTGACTTCCACCATCTCCTTAGGTTAGTTGCCTTTGCCACTGAACAGCAGAGCCATTAGTTCCCTGTGCCTCTGTCCAGCAGAGCCACTGCAGTGATCCCCGGGGTACATGTCTGTCTCCCATCCACCCGTCAAGGTTTCTCTTGAAGAGTGCTAGTGAGAGGCCCTGCCTGATGTACATTGGAATCATGTTCCAAAGCATGGGGAGTCTCCAGGTCAGGAATCTATCCCTCCAGCATGTCCTAGCATCATTGCGGTTAGGTTTATATCCCTAGAGCATGTGGCTCTCAGGCGTTTTTGTTTAGGTGGAGCATATCCATCAATACTGGGTTGGACATGGGCCTTGTATATCAAGCAGAGATCACTTCTGAGTACGCAGTATGCAACAGAGTACAGCCGGAGTATCTTTAGTTGGGCTGCATAGGTCATCTGTTTGAGGTCAGTAATCCTCTTGGTGTGGTACTGATGTGGTCTTTCAAGCTGTTGCAGTTGTCTTGTAAGGTGCATCCCAAATGGGGTGTTGTATCCTTTAATGGGTCTTATAAGTCATGAGTAGAGAGGCACAATGGCCTCCTTTGTTCTGGATGCGAACCCATGTGAGATTAGGGGGGGCCATGTAGAAGGATATTCTAACCACCTTGGCAATATGGTTATCAAAGGAGAAATTGCTATCTACTTGGGTTTCCAGATCCCTTATTACCTTTTCTGTATGTAGGGGACTACCATCTATGTGGTAGTCCACGGGTAATTAGTTTTATCCAAAGGGGATGACTATGCACTTTTTGGCATTCAGCTTGAGACCATGTTATTGACACCAGGTATCCGTCTCAGTGACACCATTCTAGAGGGTGTCTGTATCAGCTGGGGAACCAATTATGGCCCCTAGTTTGCAGTCGTCTGCAAACCTTTTCAGCCAAAGTCCTCCTGTGCTTGCTACCTCAGAGAAGTATATACCGAACATGAGGGGTCCTAGGATCGAGTCCTGGGGGACAAAATTTTTAACTGGTTTACAATTGGACCTTGGGTATGCAACTCTCACTGTGTCCATGAGCCACTTTGCCAACCATCTCATGACGTAGGGGTTAACGTGCAGGTGGATGGGTATGTTGATAATACCAGAATGGGGAATGGTGTTGAAAGCCTTTGAGAGATCAAGGTAGTCTGTGTGGACTTCCTTACCCTCATCTAATGCCTTGGTAACTGTTTCAAAGAAGTCCACCAGGTTTAGGAGGCATAATCTGGCCTTAACAATGCCAAACTGGATAGGGCCAAAGGTTTGGAGGTACCCAATTTCTCTGTGATTGAGAACCATGATGATGTGCTCCATAGCCTTGCAGACCAGGCTAGTCAGGCTTATAGGGCAATAGTTCCCATGGTCTGTC
The DNA here is from genome assembly GCF_019279795.1 of Protopterus annectens. NCBI lineage: Eukaryota > Metazoa > Chordata > Ceratodontiformes > Protopteridae > Protopterus > Protopterus annectens. Next base: position 130,765,695 of record NC_056741.1, read on the forward strand.
GTGGCGCCACCTTTGTGCAGTGGGATAATGGTTGCTGTTTGCCATTCAGGGGGCACAAAGCCTGATGCAAGGCTATTATTGAACATGGTGCTTAAGTGGGGAGCCAGTTCATTCTGAAGTTCATCTAAAACGCAGCCTGGGATGTTGTCCGGTCCCATGTGTGCTGTGTTTTTGGCTTTATAGAGTGCAGCTTTTACCTGCATAGTTGTGATTACAGGGACTCTGCATTGTTCCTGTATAGATATGGGTCCTTTAGGGGGTGAGACGGGGGAAAGTTAGCACTGAACCTATCTGCCAGGATGTTGGAAATATCAGTTGGTTCTGTAATGTTTGTGCCTTAGTGCTGTAACCCAGAGCAGATCTGGGTGTTGCCATCGAGATTGCACTTATGTAAGTGCTTATAGAGTGCATTTGTGTAGGATTCAGCAGTTGTAACTGTATTGTCCATCTGCATGGGTGTCATGAAGTTCACCACTTCTGTCTTAAGAAGCCTGAAGTTGGCTTTGTAGAAATATTTTACTCTGCTTTCCTCAATGGGGGGTGGGGGCGAGATGTGGATATCAAGGGTGATTAGCTTATGGTCGGATCAGACCAACGAGGAGTTGACTTCAGGTGTGGAACACCGGTCACTCATGTTGGTAATGATTAGGTCTAGGATATTGTTGCCCATGGTGGGGGTGTGCATAAGTTGATCCAGGGCATTGGAGTTTATGAATTCCAGAAAGCATAGGGCTAATGCGTTGTTACACAAGTAGTTATCCCAGTTAATGGTGGGGTAGTTGAAGTCGCCCATTAGTAGGGTGTTTGGTTGAACCCTAATAATTTCCAGTACATCAAGAAAAGAGGAGTGGGAATCCTGGGGCATGGTGGGGGATCTGTAGCAAGCTACAGTTTGGGTTGCAGTTTTTCCCAGAGTTAGTTGCACTTGGATAACCTTGGGTGCATTGTGCTAAGCAACTAGCCTGGAGGTGTGGATATCCTTAATGAAAATGGACACACCTCCACCATGGGTGTTTCGGTCCAGGTTACATGGCCGAAAAGTGTGGTATGAGTAATAGCTTGGTAGTGCAGGGGTGATCTCTTGAACCAGGTCTCAGTCACTGCACAGATATCGATGTTCTCCATTACAAGGAGTGCATCGAGTGAGTGCATTTTGATATTTAGACTTCTACCATTGAGTAGCATTACCCTCAGTTTTTGTTTGCCTGTTCCTGTTATGGTAGTGAATATGTTCTTTGAACCTTGCCTAAAAAAGGCACTATAGGGCCAGCAAGAGCCTTAGCCAGTATCTGGAATCTGAGGGGCGACAGCAGGCCATCTGTGGCAAAGCATTATGGTCTGTTGACCATGTCATCCCAAGAAAACAGATACTGGATACCCTTAGAATGACATCAGAAGCTTAGCCAATTGTTGAAGTCACTCATTTTGTCCTTGTACTGCAGTATCATTCTGGGCGATGGCAGAATGCTACTCAGGGCTAGGGTCATACCTGCCTAGGCTACAAGATTGGAGAGCTCTTCCATGTCTCTTTTCATGTAGTACAGGGAGGTACGTCTCAGGTCATTCACACCAACATGGACAATGACAGAGTCATATTTGTACTTGTTGTGGAGTGACCTGAGTGTGTGGGTTATGTGGCGGATCATGGTACCCGACAGGCAGCTGACAGTAACCTTCTCCTTGTTTAGCCTGGTGAGTGGGACACCCAACTATAGAGTCACCTATAACTAGTGTGTTGGATACATTATTTTGCCTTTTTGGCTGTGATTGAGTGGCACACTGAGTCTGTGGGCTATGTGTCATTGGGGTTGTGTTGGGGGATGGAGGCTGCTTGCGTTTTTGCTTTGGAGGTCTCTGTTGCCTAGACAGATTATTTTTGAGAGCCTCCGCAAATGTTTTTGTGTTACTATGTGTGGATTTTGGTGGTGTAGATTTAGTGAGACTATGTGATGAGTGCAGTGTGGTGTGGTGCAAATGTTTACCTTCTCCACATGACTGTCAAGTTCAGTCTTTGTTGGAGAGAGCTTTACCTCCAGTTTGGCTAGATAAGCGCATCTCTCACAGGTTGCAGTGTTGGGTGGTAGGAGGAGAGGGTTGTCTGTGTACATGAGGCAATTTCTACATTGCCTCAACATGCCCATATTCATCAGATAGGAGAGAACACTGGGAGCTGACCCTTGGACATGCCTGAATATAAAACTATTTTCCTCTAGATAAGTGAGGAAAGTGAGTACAAGATCTGTTTTACTCTAAGCAAGTGAGAAAAGTACGTACAAAAACTGTTTACCTCAAGGTAATGAGGAAGATTGAGTGCTATAGTAATTAGCTTACTTAGTGCTTACATGTTCTGAACAAGTGCTGAGCATGAATAAGCAATCCAGATAGGGTCTCGGACAACATAAACACAATGCCCCCCCAACAGGTACACAATAATATATCCATGTACACTACAGATCCCCTGTAACCACAACTATGCAGGTATAAGCTGCACTCAGGCTGCATGGGACCTGTCCACATCCCAGGTTGTATCATACACATAATGCAAAACAATTTGTTCTCCACATACACATCATGTAAAACATAGATTCATGTCAGGCTATGTACACACTGAATGGTGCACACCAACAGTTATCGCAACCCACAAAGGGGGAGACACCACTGATAATGGGAGGTACTGCACTACTATCCTGTTGAGACTGGTCTGAAAGGCCATGAACCTTGATCAACTTATTTGATGTCAGCAGTACAGATGTAGATGACAGTAAGATTTATTTCACACTGCATATCATAATCTTGCCAGGTCATAGGACATCATCACCCATACTGTGTTCAACCTACACTCAGTATACTACATGTACATTCCTATGTCACAAGAGTGTTTTGCAACTGGACTGTTGGCAGAATCAACACTACAGAAGGTGTCTGAATAAAACATGCACATCACACCAGTGCCAGCTACAGTAAGACAGGGTTAATTCATCGTACTCCTCCTGATTGTAGTCTATACCACACAGACTAAAAGAAGGCATCTACCTATTGACCTATGCAAATGACTATGACCTAGGAGCAATACCTGACTCAGAGTGTTGTGGACAACATACAGAAGGGGCTTTGTGGGTGAGGTGTGTGACATATGGCCACAATCTGACAGCTACATATTGCATTGTCACCCCTATGTTAATAACCCTGTACCCATGAACTACCACCTAGGCAGTGGTCAACATAATGGACACTGTGTGTAAGGGATGCAGCTGGGCAGTTGTCTTTCCTGTGATAGCCACATCACCACACCTGTCAGGTAGTAGTAAGTGGCAACCCTAATCATGACAGGGTGCTATCCATGAATATAGAGATCATTGTTCAGCCATACTCATCACTCAAGTGACCCATATCAGATCACATATTTCATTTAAGGGGTATTGGCCATGTTCAGATAGCCTATACCAGCCTTCCCAATCCCATCTCCACTATGTAGCATGATGCCTACCCTGAATAAAGCCATGTCCAACCCAGTGATGTTGGACATGCTACACGTACACATCCCGCTCTCAAACACATACTTCATGGACATCTACCTTCCTTGTACAAGGATCGCCACATGCTGGACAGATGCTTGTCCCATACACTTTACATACTCCTGCCATACTATACATCCCTGTCCAGCAAAGCTGCACATTGCCCCTCTTTCAGACATGGTGTGATGACTGAATGGTAAATGTATCATTAACCCTGTGGATCAGTTATGTGGCACTGCTTGACCTGGCCCCAGAAACCCACCTGTTGGCTACAGCTAGGTAACCTTTCATCCTAGGCTCATACATGGCCCAGGGCATATAGCCTACTAGTTGACTTTGACCGTACATGCTATAGTTGAGTGTCACATGTGTGTGACACAAACATGTCAGTGGTGTCGGTGTCATGAAGATTTGCAAAGACAACTATTTAATCGTAATAAATGTGATACACATGTAGGTTCAGCTGTAGCTCTGTACATCTCTGAGTTACTGTGACCTGTCTCCATCATTATGTCTTCCAGCTATGCAGCATGCAAGGCTACCGCCTTATACCAGCTTTGGGGGATGAGGCCCTCATCCCATACTTACATAATAATCGTGATGTCCTGTTCAGCCATGTGCCACGGGAAGCACAGCAGCGGGATGCCCTGTGGCAGGAACTTCGTAGGAGGGTTAATGATGTGGGTGGCCACAACTGCACATTCCAGCAGGTGCGCAGACACTGTACAGATCTAATTAGATGGGTGAAACAGCATGCAAATGCAATCACCAGGGAACAAGGTGCAACAGGTGGTGGGCCACCAACCCAGCCCTCCACTCACACGTACTGAGGAGCTACTGGCCAACCTGGGGAAACCTGCAGAACAACATCCACAAGCCTTAGCTGATATTGTGGAGGTGGGTGTATCTCAACCACCGAGCCTGGAGTTGCCTGGGAAGTCACTACTGCACATATAACAACTATATTCCATATAGTTACATGTGATACTGTACAATATGTAATGTAACATCATATGCAAGGCATGTATACACACATGCCACATACTATAGTATGCTACTCTGTGTATGCACACATGAGCATAGTCCATAGTATAGTCTATTGTAGTGGCGTTTGTTTTAACATGCACAATGCACCCTGTAGTTATCAATCTGGTGTGGATAATGATTATACTGCTGTGTAACTCCTATTTAGGTACTTCTGGTGTTCCGTTAAGACAGCAGCTAGTTGCAGGTGAAACTGCTATTATTTATCAGGCATGTTAATGCGCAGATATATCTGCCATGTGGTCATTTACAACTTGTACACATAATGTATGGTCCTGTCACAATATACAGGTCGGACCTACAATGCATCACAATGGCTACCCATGTGCAATACTTGCAAACTATGTGAAACACCAACATGAAACCTCACAAACTGTCATTACCAGATGTGTGGACTGCTGTGCATACAATGGCGGAGGTGTTATTCACTGTAGGGACATGTACTACAGATCAGAACTACACATGTGGGGAATACAAACAGTACTACACAGTGAGCTGGAGTATGGCCAGCCAACAGGATTCACTGTTGTGGATTATACCCATGCTATGAATGTCACACAATGTGATGTGTTATCTCACATGTCCATGACATGTAGTGGGCTGGCTGCAACACTGCCTAACTATCCTGAAAAACATATCACACATACCAAACATACTGCCCTTTGTCTGCATAACCCTGTCATCAGTGGAGCATATGACATCTATGGGTGTATGTCATATGGGACAACACAGACATGTGAAATAGACGCCCGTCACAACCATTTGGCCAAAACATGTTCACACATGGCCATGGAGGATGGCCAGAGACATGAAGCAACACACACAGTAGACATGATGCGCTTGTGTGTACAACCTGTTGTACATTGGCTCCACATGGTCCAACTATGGCCTTTGTGTAATGGTTATATTGCAGATGTGGAACAGCAGACATCCTACAGGCCTTTGCACATCTTGTGTAGGTGTGACATCAATCCACCACATTATATGTGTTGAACATCTTGAGTGTGTCACAACATGGCAGCAGTCACCTGTACAGTATCCACATACATACACAGACAACCACATCAGCCCACAGATGCAGTACATTCCCCTTGCTGGTGATGAACATCACTGTTATCCTTGCTTCTCGTGTGTGTGTGTGTGTGTGTGTGTGTGTGTGTGTGGTACACAGATGTCATGTGGAACATGGTGTACCAATGAGTTTGCCATGTCTGGCCATAGTTGCCAGGCAGCAGCAATATGGTTGCAGATGTGCAGGGGTGTCATCCGTATACCCTTCAGTGACCTGTGCCACACATTCCACATCATGGTTTAGTGTGTATACACCTCAGTGGCATGAGTCACATTCCACAGTATATATGTATTGCATCTGAACACAGTCATGGCTATGAACTGTGTCTATAACTCACACTGTATAGCAATAGAGACATCCCATGATTCCCTGCAGTGGCCATGCACATCAGCTAAATGTGCAGTATATCTGTAGGGTGGACAGACAACACTGCATTGGGACACCATTACTACACTGTATATTTGACAGGACACCATTGTGTTGAACATGTATGCATGTCATTGCACACGTCAACAGATCACATGTCATACTACATGTGATTGTCAAAGTCATATGCCACACATCAGGCAGATGTACTGTTAACCTGTGCTGGTCTACATGGTGTAACACAGGGATGTATGCTAACTACTACTATGATTGTGTAATTTGCATGCCTTCTGCTATGACACATGCATGCATGCTGTTGTGTGCAACCCAGGGATGTATGATAACTACCACTATTATTGTCTGAGCTGCATGCCGTCTGCCGTACCACATGCATGTTAGGAGCTATAGTGTGTGTCTGTGTGTGTGTGTGTGTATGTGTGTGTGTGTGTGTGTGTGTGTGTGTGTCTATTGTATAGATTGTAATGTACAGTTCTTGTCTGCTCCTCACAGGTGATGTAGGTGCGTTCCCCTCACAGGTGATGTAGATGCGTTCCCCTCCTGTGGTCTATCTGATGTTAGTGTCCCCACAGACTCTAGCAACGATGATGAACGTATGATTGAGGCACAGGCAGGGTTGGTAAGGGCTGAATCGGTGACATTGGTTGCCATTCCACCTATATTTCCCTCATCCCTGCACACAGTTCTCATGCCAACGCATACGCCATCACCAGTGGCCATAGAGGAAGGACAGTTGGCATGTGGTAGCTTGGAACAGGAAAGTGTGGAGGCTATGGAAGGTGTGCCTGCAAACCATGGTGTCAGCCAACTGACTGGTGATGCCCCACACAGGCATGTGGCCAATGCTGTTCATAGGAGGACCTCTGGCCGACATGCCCCTACAAGACAGACTGCAGCAGCTGGTGTCACCAGATGCATGTTTCAGGGTGTAATGGAGGCACAGGCACGTGCTGAATGGCACAACAGAGAAGATCAGAGGCTTCAGAGGGCTGCTGTCCATTCTTTAAACAACAACATCCAGGCAATGGCAAATGCTCAACAGCAGATTGCTGAAGTTTTGGATAGACAATTGGGTGACATGGTTGGAGTCCTTGACCGTGGCATGACAATCAGTGAGAGTGACCTATTTGTGCTGGAACATCTGGTAGGAGTGAGGCATCAGGCATGTGGACGTAGGCCAGCTACATCACCTGTTGCAGGTCTATGTGAACGAGCTACCTCACATGCCTGCTCCCATAGTGGCTGTAGCAGCAGCAGTGTAGCTGGTGCTGTGCTGTCCACACCCGGACACAGCAGGCTATGTGCACATGCTCTGGATGGCCCGAACAGGAATATAGTTCCAGTGGACATGTGTCATCAGATAGTACCCAATTTGCACATCCGCGTCGTAGTGCCCGTGCAACCCCTGGCAGGCACAGGTCACATGGCCATGGCCGGACACTGTGAGCTGTAAAACCTGGCCTGTACAGTCTGCAGCAGTCAATAATACCCCTGTGTAGGCCAGACACATGCCAGAACTGTGTGCATACATACACGCACACATCGGAAACAAATGTAGGGCACCACAACACGCACATGCATAACATCCACACATGGCCAATTAGATCAAAGGCCCTAACCCACACACATAATGTCATCCAATGGTGCAGCCTAGGCCTCTGGCAAACATTATCACCCTGCACATATGATGATGCCTGTGCTGCATCCCCGTCATCCACACCATCGATGCAGGGACATGCTGATATGGTCTGATGCACAGGGTGAACAGACTAGGAAGATTAGTGTACATTACAATTGTTGTATACTGTTGACAGGCAGCAGACATACCATGTAGTACAGGTTTAGTGTGCATTTTGTACTGTTAACAGTATGTGTCTTGTGTAACAACAGTAACTACATGTTGGTCTTGATGTTCTGCATTCCTCCTTCAGGTCTAATTGCATGTGCTGGTGGATGTCAGTGTTTGCAGTTAGTGTCCCATATGTAAATGTGGACTACTCACAGGTATGTATGAAAATACCAGCATGCACCTTGTAGCTTCCACATCACAGTTAGAAAGTCCCACATTCCAAACACGTCTACAGATCTACTGATCCAAGAGCATGATAGCTGTGTATTATACTACTGTGGCTAGAGACGTGACATCCATACTGGGTGACATCACGGGTACAGTTACATGGAGCGGGGAGTTAAGAGAGCGGTCTAGCTGATGACAAGGGTAGAGGCCAGTGAAAAGCGTGATGCCTCATTGGGAGGCAGTAATACACATTCCCATGACAGGATGTGAACACACAACTGTACCCACACACTCAGGTATTCACACACATGTACTGAGAGACACAGTAACACACCCACAACCTCACGGATTCACCGACACAGTAACACACACACACACACACACACACAGTTGCTAGTGTTGAGGTGAGAACCCCTGCCTACGTGCAAATCATTGTTGCAGTACTGTGCACTTACATGATGCACCACAGAGATTACACATGTACAGGTAGTCAGTATGGCCTAAGATTGAGGACATGGGCGGCGCAGTGGTGCAGCGGTTAATGCTGTCTCCTCACAGCAAGAGGTTCTCCGGTTTGAATCTCAGCTGTGGTGCCTTCTGTTTGGAGTTTGCATGTTCTCCCTGTGTTCACGTGGGTTTCCTCCGGGTACTCCGCTTTCCTCCCACATTCTAAAGACATGCTTCTGGAGCATTTCTCCCCAGGCTTTTGCTGAAGACAGGATCTGTGAACCTAGTCGGACTTTCCTGGTCAACAAATGTTAAATAAATAAAAATAAAATAAAACATCAAGAGGGATAGTAGATTGCATCACCTGGAGGGGTGAGGGGTCTTATCAGTTCACTATGGTAACATACATCCTCACTCCAAGGACGAGACAGCCATACATACACACACACACACACACACACACACACACACACACACACACACACACACACACACACACACAGATATATATATATATATATATATATATATATATGTATTTATGTATGTATATATGTACATATATGTGGGTATGTGTGTATATATATATATAAATATATATATATATATATATATATATATATATACGTACATGTATGTCTGCTATATATATATATATATATATATATGTATATATATATATATATATATATATATATATATATATATATATATATATATATATATACATATATGTATATATATATATATATATATATATATATATATATATATATATATATATATATATATATATATATATATATATATATATATAAACCAATACATACACCGCGCATATGCACTTACACATGCATAATGGTGTTTATATATGCTTCACCTGCATACTAGTGCCTTATTCATTATGACACTGACACTTCACTACAGTTATCTTGTAATCGGTATTTAGCATGTT
>NC_056741.1:130780128-130820959 GCF_019279795.1 Protopterus annectens
TCAGCTCCCTGAGAAAACTACTCAATAAGACAGTGAAAGTATGTCCTGTTTTGTATGTCTGTGCTAACTAAAATAGACTCTCATAGGTTAGTTTAGCTTCCCTCCAGAACAGCCAGCAGTCAATAACCCCCTTTTCCCTTTTCTTCAACTAGTGTTGAATCTCAACTTATATCTTCTCACCTACTCCTATTCCTTTCTTTCTTTTAACATTATTACTTGTTCCCTTTGTTTCTTTTTAGCCCCTTGCTCAGGAACCAGTCATTGCAATTAAATAACTGGCCACAAGGTGGTGCTTCCACACCTCTCTATTTTCTCCTCTTAGGCTTTCTTCTAACCTTCCTTATACCTCACTTACTAATCTTTTAAACAGAGTCTCTTTCCTGACCTGCTCCTTCTTACCCTCTCCTCCTCACCTTTCCTATACCACACTCAAGTTTAGTAACATATTATAACTCTACACATTAGCTGAATTTAACAGCTAAACTTGCACTCCATCTCTTACCTACCTGCTCCTTCTTCCACTCCACAGATTGTTTTCCTTAGCAATATACTCTCTTGTGTCTTCCCGCTCCGTTCGCCCTTCGGGCTCACTCCGCTCCCCTACCCTGCCCCCAATTCCCACCCGCCCCAGTACCTCTTAACTTATACCCTCATACTCCCACCCCCTTTTTACCAACAGCCAATCATAGAATCTACAACAGCCACACCCTATATTTATTCCTCTACTCCCCTCAAGTATAAATCTCCTCCCACTACTATCTGTATTATCCTACATAAAATCATCCCCTACTTCTCTCCTTCTCCTCTAATATCTACTACACTCTACTACCATGCCTAACCAATACCAATGGTTACTAGTACTCGCACTCCTGACAACTCTTACCACTACCTACCTCTTAACCTCCTATGAACAACCCCTCTTCTCTACTCTTACTATCCCTTCCCAACAAACTCTAACAACTTCTCCACCTTCATCAATAAGCTTTTTTAATGCCATCTACAAGCCCAGGTACTTTCAAGCCAAATATCACCGCCTAACTCACATCAGATACTCAATTCTAAATATTAGAAAATTATGCAACTATCATTGTAAACCTCTCCAGTACTACAACTTTATACTAATCCACTCCTTAACACATGGTGACATTCACCCCAACCCAGGCCCAAACCATCACCCAGCCCCCACCAACTGCAACAAACCTAATATAATCCCTTTACCACCAACCAAACCCTCCAAATCACTCTCTATAGCCCATCTAAACATACGTAGTATATGCAACAAAATTCCACAAATTCATGCTCTTCTAGATGTCCAGCAATTTGACATCCTCTGCCTAACGAAACATGGCTCAAACCCACAATAAAAGATACTGAAATTATTCCCCAGGCTATTGTATCTTTAGACAAGACCGCCAAAAATAAAAAGGTGGAGGGTAGCAATTCTCTACAAAACAGGACTACAAATCAACAAAATAAATCATAAACTACCCTTAGACAACAACTTAGAAATAATTATTACTAAACTCCAACTTAACTCACACAAATCAGTTAACATAATCTGCACCTATCTCTCCCCAGGTAAAAATCAACCACTATTAGAAGACTTATTAAACTGGCTCTCCTCAAATCTCCCTCAGGAAACAATACTACTAGGAGACTTTAACATTGACTGGTACTTATGTAACAACACCAATCCATCCACCCTGATTAACCTGTACGGCTTCTCACAAGCTATAAACTCTCCAACCAGAACAAATAAACTTAATAATAAAGAAACCATCCTGGATTGGATACTAACAAACTGTCCACCACAAAACTATACAACAGGAACCCTCCCAGATGACCTTAGTGACCACTCTCTAATATACATTATTAGACATAAAACAAGTTTAAGTATCCCCACTCCAGTCAGAACTGCCTGTGGCAAAAAACATTTTAACAACGAATTGTTCCTAACCGAACTTAAACAATGCAATTGGTCTACCCTTAAATCACTGCCTATTAATGAAGCAGTTAATTACTTCAATAACTCTTTCCTAGCAATCCTAGACCATCATGCCCCAATGCGTTCCATAAGAATGAAAAACAAACCAGCACCTTGGCTCTCAAATTCAACTAAGAAACTAATCCATAATAGAAATAAATCTTGGGCCAAATGGCGTACCACAAAAGACACTATCGATCACCAAACTTTTAGACAACAAAGAAACTTAACAAAAAAAGCCATCCTACAAGATAAAAAGAACTTTTATATCCAACTTCAGCAATCTTCCCTTCAACAGCCAAAAAAATTCTGGTCTACTATTAACACACTACTTTCCCCAGGCAAAGTTGCCTTATCCACTCGACTCCAAACCTGATTGTCCAATACAAACAGCAAATGCCTTTAATACTTTCTTTACTACTACTATATTAAATCTAGCAAATCAACTAAACCCTGATACCTCCAACTTGCCAAGCCCAAGCTCCATTCCCCCCTTTTCACCTTGAACCTATACCCACCTCCTATATCTCCTCCTTACTTCAAAAATTAAAACCTACTACCCCCTCAGCTGATAAATTACCAACAGAATACCTCCAAATAGGAGCCAAAGCCATTGCCTTCCCAATCTCCATATTGATCAATAGAACTATAAAAGAAGGCACCATTCCATCTATTTGGAAAATCTCACACATCATCCCACTTCACAAAGGTGGTGACTCTACTGAGTTCTCCAACTATCGTCCTATAGCTCTACTCTCTCCACTTGCTAAAATTATGGAGAAATGCATCCACAAACAATTAATAACTCACCTACTTCAGTATAATCTCCTTGCTAACTGCCAACATGGATTCCGGCCATTTCACAGTACTACCACTGCCTTACTATCTTTTACTAACTCTATCAACAATAATCGTAATAACAATATTCTTTCCTAAGCATTCTTTGTAGACCTATCTAAAGCATTCGACATGGTTAATCATCAACTTCTCCTCCACCAACTGAAGTCCCTCTCACTGGACAATCTTGCTATGAACTGGTTTACATCATACCTAGAAAACCGTAAACAAGCAGCTCTCTGGCAAAACCATCTTTCTGATCTCCTTCCCACCTCCCTAGGTGTTCCTCAAGGCTCTATTTTAGGTCCACTCTTGTTTTCTAGTTTCATAAATGACCTTCATCTCTCTACTCCACTCTCCACCTGTATTCAGTATGCTGATGATTCTACTATCATCTGTTCTGCCTCATCCCAAACTGAACTTCATTCTATCACACAAAAAGCCTTTACCACAATAGAAGAATGGTTCTCCAACCACTGTCTTCTCCTCAACCCCAAAAAAACCAAACTTTTGCTCTTTAAACCCTCTCATTTGTCTCCCCCACTTCATTTTACACTTACATCAAACAACAATACTGTTATCTCTCCTGACCCCACCACCAAACTTCTAGGAATCACACTCGACAATCAATTAAAGTTTGATACTCATATAAACACTACAATAAAATTGACTAACAAAAAACTTGGATCCCTTTATAGAATAAAACCCTTCTTGACACCAGTTGCCAGAACTACAATAGCTAGAACCCACTTAATTTCTACCCTATTATACGCTTCCCCAATATTCAACAATCTTTCTACAAATAATCTTAACAAACTAGCTAGAGCATATAACAACATCGCCAGATTTGCTACAAATACACCTTACAGGACTCATCACTGTCTGAACCTAAAACAACTAGACTGGCTTGAATTACCTCACCTATTACGTTTTAACCAACTTATAATCACCCATAAAGCCCTATACCAACCCAATAATATCCCTATTCTCTCTTCCCTCATAAAACCTTATAACAACTTGAGAAATCTACGCTCCGCTAACAAAATGTTGATTCATACTTCCTTATCTAACAACTCAGCAGGTGACTCCATATTCTCTAACTCAGTTGGTAAAATATGGAATCAACTACCACAAGACCTTACAACCCTAACCTCTCTCCCACTATTTAAAACTAACCTAAAACTTTTCTTCTCCAACCACTGATTATGTTCTTGTACTAACCCTGCCTAGCTGTTATTCTCTAATCTATCTGCTACCCACATAACCTATTTTTTTCCTTTTCTACCTTAAATCTTTAAGCACCCAATCTATACTCAAATCTTCACTCTTAATTCCTATCTCAGTCACTACTTAGTACTACTTACCATGCACAAAACCTACCAGATACTGTACTTACATTTCTCTTTGTATACTATGTTAAACTGAAGATGAATTACTCTATATTAATGCCATCTCCTAATCATTAGCATCACATGTTTATATATTTTTAAGTGTATTTTTGTTTTTAGATGTATTTTGTGTGTTACTTTTAGTATAATTTTTAGTATGTTTTAGTTTTGGAGCTTTTCTCCCCGGGCCTCCACTGAAAATGGACACGTATCCAGTTGGACTAGCCCGGTCAACAAATGTAAAATAAAAAAAAAATAATAAATAAATAAATATACATATTTATGAATTGGACGCATACTTGATAACTACTTATATGTATGTATGTGTGATGTGTAGCTATGCAAATATAAGTATGTACATTTATAGATATATGACTACATATCTGGAGTTATACATGGCCATGTATATGAAAAACTGCATACGGGGGGGTACCTGTACCATTTGTATTCAGGGGTTGTGTGCATCATTATGACGAGGAACCTGGACAGGGTATACAATTTGTGGATATGTACTATTTGGAAGATAGCTATGGGGAAGCTTCATGGGAACATGTGAAAGGTATATATTCCCGATAATGCACGTGGGGAGACATGCATCATGGTCAGGTGCTTAATCCCAAGTCGTAGGTTCTGCAGGACTGGCTGGAGGCTGAGCAGGGTTGTAGACAACTACTGCTCATACAACTTGTGTCCGGTTGTCTATGGGGCTGGACATCGTGTCATGCCAACAAGTCTAATCTTTAGAACACACACTTATCCCATGAGGGATGGCCAAAAATTTGGACACCAATGACTCCCATTCTTTTGGCTTTACAAAAATGAGGGACGGTTATACATGCAAGGGATACATAGTTTGCAAGCCTGAGACTGCCTACTAGATATGGGTAGGGGGCACGATGTGCAGATATGGCAGCGCCAAGCTAGCATCCCGAGTATGGGTGGTTTTGGTGGATGTTCAGCAAGAGGGGGCTGGTGTGCTGTGGAGGGGATGATGGGTATTCAATTATGAATCCAGGTGTGTTGGAGTTGGATGGCTCAGTTCAGGCCAGACCATTATGTGGGTGTAAGCCTGTAACATTTCAGTACATGTGTATCGCACATTTTAATGTTCATATGTTTGTGGGATTGTGTTCTGCAGTATGCCCTGTCAGGGTGTATTGCAGATGTGAATGTATGTTCTTTGGTTTCTTTTCTGATTTCCCCATTGCTCCCTCATACACCCCCAGTTCACCTATTGTACATCCGACCCAGTCTCCCCTTGGCGATTTATTACATTAACCCATCACCTCCCCCCCCTATATTCCACACACACCATCCATCCCTTCTCTGGTTGATGGCCCATGGCACAGACAACAGAATACATTGCGTACACTACATATCTCTGGTACCAATATGGTTGTGAGGACAAACCTAGCATATTTGATCTTCCACATGCTGTACTTCATGCACATAGTTACACGCAAATACTTATCTTTCATGACATGGTAGGTAGACCCGGATAATACCCATTCATCTTTGGGCCATCCAGATGAGGACAACTTGGACCATGAATGGGCAAATATTGAGCGAATGTTCTGACCATTGGTAGGGTTGCCACCTTTTCAAATGGCCAAAGTGGGACATTTTCGGGACACACATCAGATTTTACAGGCCGACACATACCCAAGGTCAGTACAAAGGATAGTACTTTACTTTTATGCCTAAATGAAAGCTTATTCTTGTAGGAGTTTAGTTGTTTATTCTGTTTCTTGTAACATTTAGGTATTTTAGATACAGAAATAACTATTTTATGGAACTAGTACATAGAATATGGGACATAATTATGTCCTACTATCGCAGGATATTTGACATTTTTAATATTTTTCGTAAGGACACAACTGCCCAGAGAGGGACTGTCCCTCACAAAGTGGGACAGGTGGTAACCCTAACCATTGGGCTAGGCTTAGCAAAGGGGAGCGTCACACAAACACGTTGCGTTTCACTTCCACTTGGTATAACAATCAACACTACAATGGAATACAGGCACGGGGTTTTAAATGTCATTTGTTCGAGGGATGGGGACTTAATATTAAGCTACGTGCCTTTGTGTTTACTTTTTATTTTGGTGTTCGCGAAACTGTCGTGTATACTTTGCATACATTTCAGTATCCGCGGACACTGACAGGAGTGATTACTATTAGTGGCAGGCTGTACTAGTAAGCATTTTAGGTTGCGCTTCTGCAACCGACATGTTCATGTCTCCTTGTAGCACTTAGCACTCGCGCACATTTCCTATGCACGTGGACAATGCGGCAGTGCGCCTTCATTAATATGCATATGGTGCTGCCACGCCATCTCTATGCTGCACGGTCGGTGCAAGGCTAATGCCGTCCTTGCGCCGAGCTTCATGAATCCCGGGGAGACTTGTGTACTTAATAAAGGATTTTTGACTGGAAACAGACTGCCTGCCTTGCTTGGATTACTTTTGAATACTTAGTAATGCTGTACAATTATATATTTTCTATTATTATTTTTTGTTTTGTTTTGTTTTGACTTAAGATGAGTTTAAGTTCGCTACTTTTACTACTATTGTCTGATCTGATTAATATACAGTGATTAACTAGTGATATATGGACTGAAAATCTTCCACACAGAGAAGTTTCTTACACTGTTTTGTTTTTGGATCCACTACACTTGTTTAGTGGGTTGTTTTGAGACTTCTGGGATACCACGGAGATTACTTTTTTTTTCTTCTGGTGAAAACATTCTTTTATGGATTTTGATGTATGGTATGGGTCATTGTTGTGTGGAAAGGTGTAAGTACTCTCCATCCACAGTTTTCTAGCAGACACATGAAGATTTTGGGCCAAAAGGGACTGGTATTTTGAACTGTTCCTAATCCCCTCCACCTTGGCAAAAGGCCCACTTCCAGCTTATGAACAGCACCCCAAAGCAGGACACTGCCATCATCATGCTTCACCATGGGGATGGTGTTCTTTTGGTGATGCACAGTGTTGTTATTGTGCCAAACAAACCTTTTGGTATTGTGGCCAAAAAGTGCAACCTTGGTCTCATTACACCATAACACATTTCCCAACATGCTTTTGGGAGACCTGATGCATTTTTCTTGAGAAATTCACCAGACCTGGATGTTGTTCTATGTGTGAGAAGGCTTCCATCTTCCAAATCTACCCTCATAGGCCAGACATGTGGAGAATACGGGAGATTGTTGTCACATGTAGTACGCAACCAGTACTTGCCAGAGATTCATGCATCTCCTGTAGTGTTGTTGTAGGTTTTCTGGCAGCCTCCCTGACCAGTTTGGGTCTTGTCTTTTCTACACATTTGAAGGGCTGTCCAGTTCTTTGCAATGTCACTGTTGCCCCATATTTTCACCACCATTTGATGACTGTCTCCACTGTGTTCCATGGTATATGCAATGTTGTGGAAATGTGTTTGTACCCTTCTCTGGGCTGATACCATTCACAAATGAGATCCCTTCACTGATTCATAAGCTCTATGTGAACTATGGCTGTTGCTGTAGCAGGCAACTGAGTAAATTTAGGATAATCCTGGTAGGACAGCTGACCATTATTTGCTCTTAATAAAAGAGTCTCTGTAATTGATGGCAGGTGTGTACCCAATAAGACATAATGCTATAATAATATCAAAAGCTGCATCAGCACAGCATTAGTTTCAGCCTGTGCACACAAATGCATCTAGCTTCTTGTAAGTTTTTTTTATGTGTCTTAATTGTCCCCCTAACAGATTTGTTTGTTTTACAATTAAATTGAACAGGTTATAGGTCACATGAAAGGTTGGAAAGGTTCAGAAATATTTTATTGTGCTCTAATTTTTGTATACCACAAATAACTGGCATTCTAACAGGTGTGTGTACACCATTTATATGCACTGTATAACACTAATTTATAAAATATGCCCCTAGTTTTGGGCCTTCATCCCCCCATTTTGTCAGTCTTTGTCCAGATTTCTTGCAATGACAGGTTGTGAGGTATGCTACAGATATGTGACATCTCCTGCAAATAGGCCCCTGTGATGACCACTGTGATGCAATGCAGTCAACCCCACCACAAGTAAACATGCAGATATTGCAAAATGGCTGAGAGTAACAGTTGTGTGCATGGTCACATGCATGACCTTAAAATGCCTGGGGTACTGGTGAGCCAAAACAGGAAAATCCCATTCTCACCAGCTTCAGGCTGTTGTCTCACATGCAGACCAGAGGGACCTATGTAGTTGTGAGGGAGAGGTATTGTCAGCAGGCTCACATATGGCATTGGTACAAGATGAATGCTACGTTTCTGTATAGGTACAGTACACACTATGATAGTACACTATTTGCTGTCCCTCACCATAGATGTACACTTGTGTGCATTACTAAGCCTCACCCACACATGCAGTTTGAACCAACATATGCATCTAGATACTCCATAGAAGACAGTATGACTGCTACATGATTACATTGATGTGCACTGTGGCCTTACCTGGATGCTCCTCACCTGTTGCCTGGGTGCCACCCACCTCCACGACTTGTGTTTCATGTGTTGACTGTTGTGTGGGGGCTTCCCCAAGGTTGGCAAGGAGCTCTTCTGTTGCTGCAAGTGGGGTCTGTGTTGCTGGACCCCCACATGTAGCAGTATGGTCCCTGGCCACTGCAGCAGCCCTTTGCCAGGCATGACGTATTTCATCAGTTGCCCAATGCCTGACCTGATCATATGTGCAGCCATGGTGGCCCAAGGTGTTCATTCTGTGGGCAAGTTCATCCCACAAGGCAGTCCACTCCCACAGATTTTGTTGGCTCCGGCCAAACAGCACTGCATGGTGCTGTATTAGTGCATCAGTGATAGCTGCATTCTCTTCTGCACTGTATGCTGGTTGACTGACACTGCATGCCACCTGGAAGATATAAACAGGGAAACACATCACAGAACTTCAGACTTTGCCCGGAGTTATTTACAAAGCCAGCACATCAATATTGCCTATCATTAGCCACCACTTACAACCATATCATACCCCTGTCAACTTTCAGCACAGTAAGAACCTGCATTGCACTCCTGGTCCTGATGTACTGCTCCCCCCAATGAGGGCCAGGACATTGCATAAGCCACCATTCATCATTTACATTCATGGAGAGGGATGACTGTGGCCATCTTCCTTGCAGATGGGATGTCAATGGTGCTTAGGATTTGCTTGCATACAATGTGTAATGGAGCTGGAAACATATGCCTGAGTTCATGTAGGATGCAGACAGGAATATTATCAGGTCCCATGGATACTTGCTTTGGTTGACTTTGATTAGGCAGTATGCACCTGCTCCCTGATGATGAGGGGAGGGTTACGGGTGCTCTGCATATCCACCTATACTGATGGTGAGCCGGGGGGGGTGTTGTTTGCCCTAAACCTGTCTGCAGCAGGTTGGCTATAGCTATGGTGTGTGTGTGTGTGTGTGTGTGTGTGTGTGTGTGTGTGTGTGTGTGTGTGTGTGTGTGTGTGTGTGTATGTGGTGTGATTGACCACCATTACAGGGAGGGTTGGGTTGTTGCCTCTGAGATTGCAGACATATGTGAAGACAGCCTTTTGATTGCCCTTGATCGATGTGTCCAATTTGCACTCATAGTTAGCCTTACAGTAATCCACCTGTGGCCTTATATGCTCATTCAGAGAAAGGGTGACTTGCTGCTAAGTTGATGCCTTCTCCTACTTTGCCTGTACAGCCAATATAGTGACCAATTATGTGGTTTGTGTATTGCTGCTGTCCAGCAAAGGGGATTACTCTAGGTTTTACAAGTAAGGTATTGCTGAGTCCATACACCTATGTAGGTGGCCATATAGCTGTTTGTTGTAGGCATGGACACAAGGTCATAACACAGTTGGACACCTCTCCAATTTCAACCTGATAATCATGTCTGTGTCAGGACAATGCAACAACCACTAGCTGTAGAGATCTAACTCTGTTGGATGCACAGAAACTAAGATTATACACGTGTACAACATATACAGCTTATTTATCTGACGTTTTGCATCCCATGTCTGTTGTTATGAGGCGGCCAGGTACACCTATTCATACATACAAGTGCACAGGTAATGCCTGATATACATTTCTGTTCTATGTCGGTATGGCACACTGTATTTACACTCTTGCTGCTCAGTCATTCCTGTCAACCTGTTAGAGTAGGACATCTGAAGGATTCCACACATACATGGGGGGGCGATGGGCCAAAATTAGTGACACTTTCTTAATATTGCTGTAACACACTTGTCATTTGATAGCAGAGTAGCCTTTCCATTCACAGATATACCCTGGAGGATGTCTGATGCTCATATGGTAGGAAGAAAGGAGAAAGGCTAGGAATGTAGTAGTGAGGGTAGGAATTTTAAATGTTAGCAGTATGACTGGTATGGGATCAGAGCTAGCTGATATGATAGATAGAATGAAGGTTGATATATTGTGTGTGCAAGAGACCAGATGGAAGGAGGGGGTAGTACTAGGTGTATTGGAGTAGGGTCCAAATGGTTCTATCATGGTGTGGGTGGAAGGAGAAATGGTGTAGGGGTTATCCTAAAGGAACAGTATGCCAAGAGTGTTTTTGGAGGTGAAAAGAGTGCCGGATAGAGTGATGTTTACGAAGCTGGAAATTGGTGTAATGATGACTGTTGTTAGTGCATGTGCACCGCTAATTGTGTGTGCTATGGATGAGACAGAAAAACTTTGGAGTGAGATGGATGAAGTGGTGATGACTGTACCTCAGGGTGAGAGAGTGGTGATTGGAGCAGATATTAATGGGCATGTTGGTAAGGGAATAGAGGGGATGTGGAAAATATGGGTAGGTATGGTGTTAAGCAAATGAATGCAGAATGTGAGATGGTGGTGGAGTTTGCAAAATGGATGGACATGGCTATGGTGAATACATATTTTAACAAGACAGAGGAGCATAGGGTGACATACAAGAGTGGAGGAAGATGCACACAGGTGGATTATCGCCTATGCAGCTGGGCCTGTTTGAAGGAGATTGGAGACTTTAAAGTGGTGACAGGGAAAAGTCTAGTTAGGCAGCATGGAATGTTGGTCTTTGGGATGATGTTGGTGATCAAGAAGAGGAGGAGGAGTGTGAGAGCAGCACCAAGGATCATATGGTAGAAACTGAAAAAGGGTGATTGTGAGGTTGAGTTCAAGGAAGAGTTAAGACAGGCACTGGGTAGCAGTGAAGAGTTACCATATATCTGGGTAACTACAGCAGAGCTAGTAAGGGAGATGACTAGAAAGGTGCTTGGTGTGACATCTGGACAGAGGATGGAGGACGAAGACACCTGGTGGTGGAATGAGGAAGTACAGGGGAGTATACAGAGATAGAGGTTGGCAAAGAAGAAGTGGGATTGTCAGAGAGATGAATAAAGTAGGCAGGAGTATAAGGAGATGAGGTGCATGGCAAAGAGAGAGGTGGCGAAGGCTAAGGATGAGGTGTATGAAGGGTTGTTTGAAAGATTGGACACTAAGGATGGAGAATAGGACCTGTACTGATTGTCTAGGCAGAGGGATCGAGCTATTAAGGATGTGCAGCAGGTAAGGGTGATAAAGAATAATGAGGGAAACATACTCACAAGTGAGGAGAGTGTGTTGAGCAGAGGGAAAGAGTACTTTGAGGGGCTGTTGAATGAACAGAATGAGAGAGAGAAGGTTTTATGATGTTGGTATGGTGAAAGAGAAAGTTCAACAGATTAGAAAGTAGGAAGTAAGGATAGCTATGAAGAGGATAAAGAATGGAAAGACTGTTGGTTCAGGTGGCATACCTATGGAAACATGGAGGTGTTTAGGAGAAATGGCAGAGGTCTTTTTAACCAGATTGTTTAATGTAATCTTGGAAAGTGAAAGGATGTGTGAGAAGTGGAGAAAATGTGTATGGGTACCAATTATAAGAACAAGGGTGATGTGCAGAGCTGTAGTAACTACAGAGGGATAACACTGATCACAACATGAAGTTATGAGAAAGAGTAGTGGAAGATAGACTAAGAAGAGAGGTGAGGATTAGTGATCAGCAGTATGGTTTCATGCCAGGAAAGAGCAGTACAGATGCAATGTTTGCTCTAAGAGTGTTGATGGAGAAGTACAGAAAAGGTCAGAAGGAGTTGAGCTGTATCTTTGTGGACTTAGAGAAAGGATATGACAAGGTGCCTAGAGAGGAGTTGTGGTATTGTATGAGGAAGTCAGGAGTGGTGGAGGAATCTGTACAAGGGTAGTGTGATAGCGGTGGTTCTGCAGTGGGAGTGACAGGTGCATTTAAGGTGGAGGTGGGATTACATCAAGGATCAGCTCTGAGCCCTTTCTAATTTACAGTAGTGATGGACAGGTTGACAGACAAGATCAGGCAGGAGTCCCCGTTGACTGTGATATTTGCAGATGACATTGTGATCTGTAGTGAGAGTAGAAAACAGGTTGAGGAGACTCTGAAGAGGTGGAAATATGCTCTAGAGAGGGGAGGAATGATGGTTAGCAGGACTAAGAAAGAATATATGTGTGTGAATGTGAGGGAGGATAGAGGAATGATGAGGTTGCAGGGAGTAGAGTTTGCAAACATGGATGAGTTTAAATACTTGGGATCAACAGTTCAGAGTAATGACAAGCGTTGGGGAGAGGTAAAGAAGAGAGTACAGGCAGGATGGGTAGATGGAGAAGAGTGTCAGGAATTATTTGTGGCAGATGAGTACCATTAAGAGTGAGAGGGAAGGTCTACAAGAGGGTAGTGAGACCAGCTATGTTATATGGGTTGGGGACAGTGGCATTGACAAAAAGGCAGGAGTCAGAGCTGGACATGGCATAGTTAAAGATGTTAAGATTTGCACTGGGTTCTGATGAGGGTGGACAGGATTAGGAATATGTATGTTAGAGGGTCATCCAAGGTTGGACGGTTTGGAGACAAAGCCAGAGAGTAGCTGGATTATGTTGATTTGGAAATGTACTAAGGAGGGATGCTGAGTATATTGGGAAAAGGGTGGTGAGGATGAAGCTACCAGGAAAGAGGAAAAGAGGAAGGCCTAAGATAAGGTGTATGGATGTGGTGATAGAGGACATGCAGGTGGTTGGTGTGACAGAACAAGATGCAGAGGACAGGAGGAAATGGAGACAGATGATCCGCTGTGGTGATCCCTAATGGGAACAGCCAAAAGAAAGAGAAGGAGATGTTGTACTGTCAGTCTTCACAGGTTGCCAATGATTTGCCAGACATAACACAACTCTGAGTAAATGACTACAAATATGAGGCACACATATGGTCAGTGTGCATAACACTGGACAGTTGAATGATATGAGCTCAGTATATCACAGACAGTTCAACACACACATCTGCAACAGTAGTTTACTATGCAAATACCCTGTATAGGTCTCTCACATTTCTGAGACAAACATGTCTATCATAGCTGTAGTCACAATTAACATATGGATGTCTACGACATCCCAGTAGCTGGCCTAGCAGTATCACATTCAGTATTGTTTAACACACATTCCAGTAGTAGTCATATGTAAAGCATCCTTTCCTGGGGCGACTCAGGGGCCTCAGCTGTGATCTATGTCACTGCAGATTGACCCAGATGCTATGGTCATAGGTTCTGATCAACAATATATCAGTACAGCAAGTCTTGTTGAGACATATTTGTTGAACTTCCTATTTCCCATTATTACATACCCCCTACTGGATTCCATAACATGCTTACTTGTTTGACATATCTTTTTTTTTCCAAGTGTGGTTGGTTTGATTCCAATCTGTGTTGTTTGGTTTGTTTGTCTGTCTGTCTGCCTTTCTGCCAGACACAGGGTATACATCTGTTTGGCATAGGCAGTAGCTTGCCTTTTGTAGGTAATGCTCATGAGCAGCTGATGGCCTGTGCACCAATTGATGTCCCCCACTTGCTAATTGCATGCAGAACAGCTGTGTTGTTATTCCTATAGCCAATGACACACTCCTATAATTCATTACTTCATGCGGGGGCTGCCCCTTTTCCTTGCTTGTGAGGGGGACTTCATGGAGGTGTGTGAACAACAGCAGCACAGAGGGTAGTTGCAAATTTCTCTTACAATGAAAACTGTGGAGACAGCCCAACAAATTGGGGGAGAATGTTCCAGACATAGGGACAGGATGTAAGTACTGCTATTATACAGTTGAATTAATGCTAGTTTATCAGGATTTGTGTGGACATGGCTTTTCTGTCTGATTTTAAGTCTGACAGTGTTATGTGGTTGACATAACTTTCAACTGTAGGGCTATCCACAGAACGGCCAGATTTTGGACTCTCATGTTTGGTGTGTTCCTCAGGCATTTTTTGTCTTTGGAAAATCAGTAGCATACTGTGGGGATTGCAGTCAGTAAATGGTATCATCCATTTGTGTTTCTGACTTCATACCCCTCAGAAAAGATATGTTACAACAAACCTAGAACAGTACCTTAGAAATGGGAAAAACAGAGCTCTCTCATTCAGTAAATCCAAGTTTAATACGAAAAATTCACCACATAAACGCTTTACAAACACTGCGTTTTCATCCCTATTACACAGACTTTTTCAGATGCGGACCTTACACAACCACCTAACTTTTATCATCCAGCTAATTATTCCATTAATTAGAATAAACCAATGAAAATTCTGTATCCTAACTAACACAAATACATAATTAAAAACATTGTTAAAAACATTAAGACCATTGTTAAAACCATTCATAAAACCCTTTCCATAAAATCCATACACATACATACATTTTAAATATCTAAGATTGCCTTAAAAACTTTTAATAAATAAACTCGATACATTTAGTAAAATGGATATTAATAAGTAAATTCTCATAAATTTAAAATATACATATCAAAAAGTTAAAATGTTAGAAGGCAGTGGAAAATAGCACAAGGTTTCTATCTTTTGGTTCAAAGCTAAAATTGCACTCATTTTTAAGAAAGGATTTTCAGAACACATTTCCCCCCTTTGCTACTCATCATAACTTTGCCGCTCTCATCTTTAATAGTGGGGCAATAGAAATATTATCATTCAAACCTGATGGTGTTGTAGCTTGCAATTTTAACTGCCACAATAACTCTTTGTACTCAACTTTTTCTTTCCATAATCCCCCTCTAACTTTCTTCTTCACCTGTTCCAGTACAAAAAATACATAGCGTGCTTTCGTACATTCCCTTGTATATATGTACAAAGCATTTGTTTCTTTCTTTCTTTGTTTGTATATCATAATGGTGCTCATAGATTCTCCTCCTTAGTTTACGTTCTGTATTTCCTACATAAAAAAAAAAACACACTCCTCACAAGTTGCACAGTAAACTAATCCAGCTGAGTCACAATTAAAAAAATTCACTTCTGACTATCCACCAGTTTCTGCTAGCAATAAATAATCTGTCTTTGTTCACAATGTAATTGTATTGTGTGCAATGGTCATACTTGTAGGTCCCTTTCCTTTTTTTATCTGAGTTGTGTTTGTACTCATTTTACAAGAGACATTTCAAATTCTGAGAGTTTCAATACTCACTTTTTAACCCATCTTTAGAGACTTCACCCAGGTCGATGATACCTATAAACTTTTCCCATTCAGTCTTCATGACCTTCTTGGCCAGCCCTGCACTGGCATTATACTCTAATACTAAGGCCTTTCCAAACTCGTCTTGCTGACCTTTTTCCACCTCCCTTTACTTGTTGTTGCTTCCCCTAAGATGGGCTTAAACCTTTCCTTCCTACCTTCGTTTACTTCTTTTCTAACTTCTAAAATCGACTCAGTAGGGTAACCCCTCTCTTTAAGCAAAGTTTCCAGTGTCTTACTTTCTTCCTTAAAATTTTCATCAAGTGACAACATTCTACTTGTGCGTACATATTGCCCTTTTATAATATTTTGCTTGTAATGTGGGAGGTGTGCACTGTTGAAGTGTAGGAAGGAATTAGTAAATGTGGTCTTCCTATAAATTTTCAAATTAATTTGTACATTGTTTTTCTATATTTTCACATCAAGGTATTGTAATTTCTCATAGGAGTAATTATGGGTAAAACTCAAAAATGTTGTTGAATTGCTTATATAAGTAATAAATTGTTGTAATTTCTCTAAGGTACCTGTCCATAGGATGCATATATCATCCAAAAATCTCCCATGGAGGGTCCAATACCCAGAATATATGGATCTCAAGATACACTTTTCTTCCCATTTTGCTAAGATTAGGTTGGCATAGGTAGGGGCACATGCCACTCCCATCACTACTCCCTGCTTTTGTTGATAAAATTCACCCTTAAAAAAATAAAATTGTTTTTTAAAACCAAATCCATAAAGTATAAACACACCAATTTTTCATTTTGGGTGAGTTTCCCATCCTCAAATATAATTTCTTCTAACATCTGCAATCCTTCAACATGTGATACAATAGAAAATAAATCTACCACATCAATAGTAATGAAGACAGCATTATCACGGTATAACTCATCTTTTATTTCTCTCAAAAAATCCCAAGAATCCATCTGCCATTAGTTTTAGGGCAAGCTCCATTAATAAACTCCTAGTTCTGCCCATTCTGGGCTTTGGTGATGATATCCACCATTGTATGGCTCAATGGAATGACCAAGTCACTCAATTAAGAGAGATGGCCAATAAGCTTTCTCATTTGGCCAATCTCTTCTAAACCGCCCCTTTCATCAGGTGGAATGCTGTTTTCTCTTTCCATGTTCAGCAAAAGGAACTTGTAATCCAAATAATATACTGAATAAGGTACCAAACAGTTACTGTCACCACAAAACCAAGAACTGCACCTTAGAAAGGGAAAAACTGCGCTCTCTCATTCAGTAAATCCAAGTTTAATGAAAAATTCACCACATAAACGCTTTACAAACACTGCATTTTCATTGCTATTACACAGACTTCTTCAGATGCGGACCTTACACAACCACCTAACTTTTATCATCCAACTAATTATTCCATTAATTAGAATAAACCAATTAAAATTCTGTATCCTAACCAACATAAATACATAATTAACCGTGTAGGTTAAACAGCAGCATACCATCATGAATATGCAAGGTGCACTGCTATGCTATATGGACACGAACCACTCCGTACAGGAATAGTGCTATTCCTGCATGGAGTTTATTGAATCCCAGGGATTTTCTTATTATTTTATTACGTACTTGCATTTGTATTCTAAAAAGAGATTTTCTTATGATATTTTAAAGAAAACATTATTTCTGTTATCTGCTTGTTTTTATCATGTGACATGAATTTCCTGTATATAAGTAGAGCTCTGTGATGCAAGAATCTTTTAGATACTGAAAAAGATTTAAATTAAAGTTGTTTATCTACACATTTTTCCTGTATTAAGTCACATTCTTACCTTTACTAAGTGCTGGATTTTGTGATTTATTTGGACTTTCTGTGCATCTGCATATCCCTATCTATCACGCTCTCTCTCTTCTCTCTCTCTCTCTCTCTCTCTCTCTCTATATATATATATATATATATATATATATATATATATATATATATATATATTTATGTGTGTGTGTGTGAGTATGTATTAGATATATCTGCATATATCTATATAAGTGTATATATATATATATATATATATATATATATATATATATATATATATATGTGTGTGTGTGTGTGTGTGTGTGTGTGTGTGTGTGTATATATATATATATATATATATATATATATATATATGTGTGTGTGTATATATGTGTGTATATATATATATATATATATATATATATATATATATATATATATATATTAATATATACATATATATATATGTATATATATATATATATATATATATATATATATATATATATATATATATATATATATATATATATATATTATACATGTATATATCTTCATCTTACTGAATAGAAGTATGCTGAAAGTCATAATACTGAATGCTAAATCCTGAAATGTTAAAATGCTGAAACTTTCCAATGTTGAACTCGTATTATTTACTAATATCATACATGTACTATATACATATACATCAGGATACAGAGTATCAACAAATAATGTCACTCCTGTTATTGAATCTTGGAAGCACATGTTAACTTGAATCTTGCAGGAAAGGCAAATCCATATCTCTTCACATGTAGGGGAGTAGGTATTTTTATTTCAACTTTTTTAACATTTCAGCATTTTTGACAGTTCAGCATTACATGTTCAATATTATGACAGTCAGCATACTGCCTTTCACTATGTTGACATGGAACCCATATGTATATTATTATAGTAGAAATGTTCAAAAGGTAAAAATGCTAAATACAAAGCCTTTGAACATTTGCATTACTAAAAACTGTAAACACAAAGCTTATAACAGATCTCAAAAAGAATACAATTTCCTTTTACGATATTTAAATGAAAACCCATGTGTAACACTACAACCAAATTTGTACTAGCATTACAAAAAAGCCTTTTTATAAAGTGTAATTTTAAGCTTAGGGGCAGGGTTAGGGTTGGCACATTTGTTAAGTTAGGTAAGGGAAGCGCTATGTAACATTACACAAGACAGCTCTGACACACACACACACACACACACACACACACACACACACACACACACACACACACACACACACACACACATATTGTACATTGCACTGGTTGCTGACCCTATGGGACACTGAGCCTTTTAGGCTAGTTAAGGCAAGGCAGGCAAACAGGAGTACGGTAGGAATAAATGGGAATCAACTGAATTATGAGGCATTTCAGACCCATTACCCTGATAAAAGCCAAATGTTCTGACCTCTGTGTGAGGAGAAGGAGCCAGAAAGAGTTTAAATGGAACAACAAGACAAGTCAAATGGTGTCCCTGAAGGGCAGAGTTCAGAATGGTATTCTTGAAGCCAAGAGTGATGATGAATGATGTCCTTTTATGTTATGCCTTACAGAACTGTTCTACTGATTTGTGGAAATACCTATTGGAATGAATAGCAAGTGTTTTATAAGTGCTATTTTGTTTTGCAATATAGAAAGACTGTGGTAACACACTTATTTTGTTTTGTCATTCTCGTTTATTTGTGAAGAAGCTGATCTTTTCATTATATCTGTAAATAAATGTGCTTGTGATAGGATATCTATTGTTAGCAGAGTTGAAATCACTGAATTACAAACTCTATGTTCATGTTTTGTATTACGGATAGGTATTAACCTGCTTGTGTTTATTACTCTTTTCAGGATTGCAGGGCAAGTGTTGCCCTTCAGGATGGGACTTTCTTAGCCCCAGCTGTTACTATTTTGCAACAAGTGCTGAAAATTGGCATAGTGCACAAACTCGTTGTAAAAGTTTGTCCTCAGATTTAGTAGTGATCAAAAGTGCAGAGGAACAGGTGAGAGAAGCCAATATTTTTTACATGCTTAATCAGTCTGTATATTTTTTCCATTTAGTCAGGCTATGAAACTGCCATTTTTGCATTAAAAGTATGAAGTGCATCTATGCCAACTTTAAAAAGATAATCAAAATAATTGCAGAGAGGAATGTATAGATAGAAAGACAGATGATAGCTAAATAGAAAGATAGATAGATAGATAGATAGATAGATAGATAGATAGATAGATAGATAGATAGATAGATAGATAGATAGATAGATAGAGACAGACATATATCTCTCTACCTTTATCTAGATAGATAAATAGATAAACAGACAAGATATATGATATAGAGAATGTAGCTTGCAGAAGGTAGTAAGGGAAGTAAGATGGCGACAGGAGTGTAGAGGGCAGTAAGATGAAGGCAGGAGTGTAGAGGGCAGTAAGATGAAGGCAGGAGTGTAGAGGGCAGTAAGATGAAGACAGGAGTGTAGAGGGCAGTAAGATGAAGACAGGAGTGTAGGGGGCAGTAAGATGAAGGCAGGAGTGTAGAGGGCAGTAAGATGAAGGCAGGAGTGTAGAGGGCAGTAAGATGAAGGCAGGAGTGTAGAGGGCAGTAAGATGAAGGCAGGAGTGTAGAGGGTAGTACAACCATGCAAACATATAAATTAGGCTAGACTGCAAAAGGAAGTAGTGACACAATCGGGTGTGGAAGACAATGAAGAAAGGGAATTACGCACTCAGATATAAATGTCAACTAGTTGAAAATAAAACATATAAAACAGTGCATACTGGGACTTTGCATCCACAATCCTGCCATTTATACTGTGCACAGCACTTCATTTACAGGAACAGTAAGGGAAAATGTGTCAGTGAATCAAATATCAGTTGATTGTTACACACTTGTAGAATGAACGAGACAAAAAGTGTACCACCCTAGAAGGATTTTACCTCATGTCCTTGCTTACTTATAGTGTGCAAAAGCACTTTATTTACAGAAGCAATAAAAAGTCATCAGTGATATGCATATAGCATTTGATCATTACCTAATGAAAGAATAAAAGAGTCAAAAAGTATACAACCCAGAGAGGACTTGAATCCACAGCCTTGCCAACTTACACCCTGCAAAGCACTTCATTTGCAAGCTGAGATACAAAAGCAGTGAGACAAAAGTCTTGGGAAACACATTGCAGTTGATTGTTACGGACTTGTAGAGTGAAAGAATAAGAGTTAACAACGACTCATCAGAACAGCACCTTTGGAGTGCAATCTATCATCCTTAAACATAGCTATCATTGTAAGTCTTTGCAAATGGAACTACTCAGGTCCTGACAGTTTTATCTTATGTTATGTTTACCAAATACTGCTCAGTGATAGCAACCTCATTTGTGTGGCTGCTGTTGGACGAGGACAATATATGTAGTGCATAACAGTGGTTGTGCTTAATAGTTAGACATACAGAACATGGCAGCCCAACTCTTTGGTGTACATTCAGCAGTGACAGTTCTTGTCAGTTGTACATGGACATCGATAATGCTCTTTGTAACCCAATGTGCACAGTACAATCACAAAATATAAGTGATTTGAAAGTCTTAGATGGGCATGTGTGAGGAGTGCTCATCTATTTTTTGACCAGTTTAGAGGGTGGAAATGGCAGTACAGAAAATAGATAAGAAGGGAAGCAAGCAGATGGTCGAACAGAAAATTGGCAATTAAGTAATGAACAGGATGGAGGAGAGGAATAGGGAGTTTTGTTTGGGGGGGGGGTTGTGGGAAAAGTGTCCATTTTTATACCAAAATGGAAGGCAAGTTGGAGAAGGTAGTAAAGGATGACAATGGAAGGTAAGAAGATTAGGTTATGTATCACAGGAAGACAGACATGGCTGAGAGTTGTGGGAAGGTAAGAAGATTAGTTTAGGTCACAGAGGAAGACAGGTGTGACTGACAGGTGTGGGAAGGTAAGAAGATTAGGTTAGACAGCAGAGGGAGACAGACACGACTGACAGGGTGTGGGAAGGTGACAAGATTAGGTTAGGTATCACAAGAAGACAGACATGACTGACAGTTGTGGGAAGGTAAAAAGATTAGGTTAGGAAGCAGAGGAAGACAGATGTGACTGACATGTGTGGGAAGGTAAGCAGATTAGGTTAGATAGCAGAGGGAGACAGACACGACCGACAGGGTGTGGGAAGGTAAGAAGATTAGGTTAAGTAACAGAGTAAAACAGACAAGACTGACAGGTGTGGGAAGGTAAGAAGATTAGGTTAGGAAGCAGAGGAAGACAGATGTGACTGACAGGTGTGGGAAGGTAAGAAGATTAGGTTAGATAGCAGAGGGAGACAGACACGACCGACAGGGTGTGGGAAGGTGAGAAGATTAGGTTAGGTATCACAGGAAGACAGACATGACTGACAGGTGTGGGAAGGTAAGAAGATTAGTATAGGTATTAGAGGAAGACAGGCTTGACTGACAGGGTATGTGATAACACAATGATGGAGGGGAAACACTGGTGAATAACATATCATAAAAACAGTGGGAAGACAATATTGAGGGGTGGACTGAACAACCAACTGGGGAGGGTATAGAAAAAAGGAAGAGAAACACCATTAATGGAGATAGAATGGTATGTCCTTAGTCACTGTCTCTACTATCTATGACTCAATGGGATATTATTTGCCACACTGGATGTGGTCACCACTGGACCCTGTGTAGAACAATGGAGACTGTGTTGGTCAGGACTTGACTCAATGAGTCAGTCGATGAAGTTCTCCATTCGATTAATTCTGGAATCCAACTTCCTGTTGATTATCTTCCCTCAATGCCTTCCAGCTGCTTATGCGTGAGAAAGGTGTTGCCTCTACTGACACTGTTACTTGTGGGCGCATCTCTCTCAGCATCTGGTGAAGGGCTATGTGAAGTGGGTAGCTAATGTTGGGCAGGAGGTGTGGAGCTGCAATGGCAATCAGAGACCCAGATTCAATAGTTATCATGCTACCTTTTGTTTATGGCAGTTATCACAGAACTAGCAATGATGTCAGACATGTGTACTGTTTGGGAATGAATATCTGCTGTTGTTAATAATGTAAGCAGTATAGTCTGAAGCAAATGTACTCAACCTAGTGGTGTTTTAGGTGCTCCAATCTCCTCCTGTGAGAACACCTGTTAACTTCACTTACGTCATAGGATATAGAGATAAAAATAACACTGTATAATATTTATAGATAGCATGCCAAGGCAGGTTATATATGTAACTAAGATAGGTTATACTTACAGTATGGAGGTGGTCACTGCTGTTTAACTTCATCCTTCCATTGGAGCAGAAGATCAGGTCTGCAGTGCCTCATTTCACTTTAATGGTAACATCATTGTTTCACTATGGGTGGGATGCCAGTGGAATGAGTGACAATCTGTGCTAAAATATTCCAGGTTTCAGTCTTATAGTGAGGCCCATTATAATGCTCCTGCAGGAGCCTCTGGTCATCATCCTTATGGAGAAGGTTCAGAAATATTTTGCATTTTTCTTCACATTATTTTGCACTATAAAAAGAGTACTATCCTCTCCTTCTCTAGCCATGATGTCTCACCTTCAGTAAAAATCACTGAAAATTAGTGCACAAATCAAGTTTTACATGTCCACTCTACCATGCACTGATGAACATCCATTGGTACCTCAGTCTCATGATGGATAATAGACTAGGATAGTATATGTATTGTATTATTATTATGGTTCACAGTGCCACGTTAAAGTGTGAAACGTGGCAGTCTTGTATCCCTGTATATGCTGTTAAGAATCAGCCATGACAGTGACTCCATTTACACGCAGTTGCATGTGGATTTACAGTCCTCCCCAAGGCATGGTCTGGACAATGAATGCAGAGAGTGACATTTAGGGACACAGATGTATGCACAACATTTTGTACAATTGAGAATAATGTGTAGCAGGTTTTCGTTACACAAACTGAAAGATTCAGAAACAGTAATGTGTTGAGCCTTACTTAGTATAGCTATCATGTCCAGCCAGATGAATTTGCATGATGTAAGTTCGAGCATAAGCAAACAGAACCATTATGCTGTGAAACAACTCAGAGATTAGCAACTTCTGAACCCGCCACAGTTGGACCAGTCACCTATACCTGCTTTTTAAGTGCTACTGTAGCTGCCCAACACAATATAAAATATATTGGGCAATATTTTCAATGCTCTGGAAAGGCTGAGTGTGGTACTTCACAGGTGGGACGACCCCTAACATTAATTATCAATTCCTCAAGATAAACATGAATATTCAGCTGAATTCAAATGTACAGTGTGTGCAGCACCTTCACATGGCACTTACACATTTCTGTGTCTCTCTGCCTAATAATCACCTGTTCTTCCTCATTATTATACACAAAAAGGCTCATTTTAATAATTCTGCTCATTACTATATCATTTTACAGTGATTAGCATGCTGCACCTGGCCATGTTGCAGTGTTTAGTTTTCAGAATTACACATACCCTGCCAATGGCCACTTGCGCAGCTTCACTTACTAGAACTTACTAGAATGCATCAACATTTTCTGACTCTGGCTCGTGATCTTCCTGCATAAACCATACTCTGTTACTCTTAGCCCAAATAATTATAAGTCATTTCCATTACATACTTTTCAATGTTGTCCATGTCTTATATGAAAACATTACAACTAGATTTTCACAAATGTATGCTATGTCTGTGCAGTCCTTATTCACAATGGCACCCGGCAACATCACGTGTTTAACCTTTATATTGGATCACTTCTCATTTGTCTCAAACTTCTTTCCTTTACCAGGCTTCCTATATTCAATGAACTTATCATATCTATCAATGTATTTACAAATATTTTTGACCCCCCCCCCCCGCAAAAAGATCAATTCCTAGTGAAAAAAATACATTTTCCAATTGTGGTTTAAATTAGCAAAAACAAACAGAAAAAAAAGTTTCCCTCTTCTGAAATTTACAGAGGTACTAATCCTTTTGTTTTTTACCAAGTAAAAGTAATTCAGAACTAAAACATCAAGGCATAATATTTTCTTAAAATAATCTGAACTAAAAAGTAACCAATACATATCTTAGAGTTTAATACAACAAGACACATCCTGGGATTCAGTAAACCGCCATGCAGAAATAGCTTAATCCTGCATAGAAGCAACCTTTTAAGAGCAGCATGGCAGCGTGCCATGCATAGTTATGAAGGCGCACTGCCTCTGCTCCTAAATGGACACGGAGCATGGACAAGTACAGGGGGCATGTCTGGGAGCAAAGCTCTCACAATACACATGCCCCTCAGGATGTGCCGTTCAGCAATTACAATGAGTGAGAACGCTCATAGGAGGTTGCATACCTTCCAACTGTACAAATCTTTGCAGAATGTCCAGATTTGTCAGCCATACAGTTGGCCTGGACCCCATTTGTCCTGGGAAATCACTGGTTAGATGTCAGGATTGAAGCCATTAGATAATGGCATACATCTGAGTCTTAGACCCTAAATCCATCCGATAACGTATATTAAAACAAATCCTGTTACTCTAGCAACTTTCCCAGATTTATAAGAGTAATATTTAAAATATGTCCGTAGTTGTACCTCATTTTGTCAAGCTTTGTCAAGATAGTTTGCATGAAGAGGTTGAGAGGTATGGGGGATTGTGAGGATGTCTGCCAAATTTGCAGATGTACGCAGAAATCCACAGCAATAAGTGAAACCTGTCCCTGTCTAGAGAAAATAACAGTAGAGAAATTAATTTTTTTATCAAAGAGATTACATTTAACCATAGGTGCACGTGTTTACTCATTGCTTAACTACGCATACTGTTGCTTAAATAATACAAGAAGATAAATAGCAAGATATATTCAATTTAAGTAGTACTGCAACAGTGTAGTGATCAGCACGTTCACTTTGCAAGCAGCCATTCCTGGTTCAATCCTCACTGTAGTAAATTCCATTTTCTATGTGAAATCAATATATGAACATTATTTTTGGTGTATAACCTACTAAATAACATATATTTGTGAACCAGACTACTGCATTAAGTGCAGATGTGAGGTGTCATTGTGATAATGTGTTAAAATCCACATATAAACACAAGTGCCCCATATAGTATATGTACACATTAATCAGGGATACTAAATGAAGTTATAATGTGTAATGAATGATAAATCCATGCCGTACAGCAGACAGTGTAAAATAAGTATAAAGTGTCCAAATCTACTACTTTCCCAAGACCTATGTTTCATTTCTTTCTAAATTAGTGTGAGGGTAAGCGGGATTAATCCTGTTTGTGTGGGGGTGAGCAATGCGCACAATGGTTAAGCCATTTTGAGGCTAACTCACTGTAAGCATATTTAACCAGCAGGTAGCATTGCTTACTGTCATGCAAACCCACTTATAACTGCCTTACTCACTCTGTATCCAGCAGCAATCAGCCCTTGCAATATTCAAACCCAGGACCCTGCATATTATAGCCAAAGTGACTTACCACTAAGCCATAGCAGATATTGATAAATACGATGCTTCCACAAACATATCATGCAGCACAGTCAGTCAACATAAGTTCATAGGTAGGTACTAGGCTATTGGCCCTAGGGCCTATATAAGCATAGCCAAAAGGTACCCTGGCTTTCGCCACCCAAGAAAATTATTTTCCTGTGCCACTGTCAAGCAGAGCCACAGAAGTGATCCCCGGGGTGAATTTCCTATCTCCCATCCAATCATCAAGATTTTTCTTGAAGAGTGCTAATGAGGAGCTTTGTTTGATATAGGTAGTTTGTTCCAGACTATGGGAAGTCTCTGGGACAGGAGTCTATCCCTCCAGCATGTTCTGTTTATTGTGGTGACAAGGTTTAGGTCCCTAGAGCATGTAGCTTGTAGGGACTGGGATTTCTTTAAGTGGGCATGTCTAAAAGCTCTGGGTTTGACATAGCTTTGTGTGTTAGGCAGAGATCGCCTCTGAGTAGGCGATATGCGACAGAGTAAAGCTGCAGTTCTTTGGGACGGTCTGTGTAGGGCATCTGTTTGAGGCCAGTAATCCTCTTTGTGAGGTATTTCTGTGGCCTTTCCAGTTGTTGTAGATGCCTTGTGAGGTACATGCCAAAAGGGGCATTGTACTCTATAATGGGTCTAATGAGTGATGAGTAGAAGGGAACAGTGACCTCTTTATTCCTGGATGAGAAACCTTTTGTGATGAGGTGTGCCACGTAGAAGGATTTCCTGACTAATGTGGCAATATGATTATCAAAGGAGAGACTACTGTCCACCTGTGTCCCAAGGTCTCTTATCACACTTTTGGTGTTAAGTAGACTACTGCCTATGTGGTAGTTCATGGGTACAGAGTTTTTAACAAAAGGGATGACAATGCACTTTTTGGCATTGAGCTTGAGGCCATGGCTTTGACACCAGGCATCTGTCTCAGCGTGGGCCTTTTGTAGGATGTCCACATCTTTTGGAGCTTTGATTATGGCTCCTAGTTTGGAGTCTGCTACTTTCACAGTGTGGGTTCTGTCAGTGAGCCAGTTGACAGCCCATCTTGTGACATAGGGATTTATACCTAGTTTAGTGAGTTTATCTATTATTGCAGAGTGGGGGATAATGTTGAAAGGCTTAGCGAGATCCAGATAGGCTGTGTGAACCACCTTATCCTCATCTACGGCTTTGGTGACTTATTCAAAGAAGTCTATCAGGTTTAGGAGACATGATCTGCCTTTTACAAACCCGAACCGGGTGGGGTCCTGAGTTTGGAGATTACCAATGTCATTGTTTATAAGTTCCATGATGATACGTTCCATAGCCTTGCAGACCAGGCTCATTAGGCTAATGGAGCTGTAGTTTCCTGGGTCTGTGGTGGCTCCCCTTTGTGGAGTGGGATAACCATTGCTGTGCACCATTCAGTGGGCACATAGCCTGAGGTGAGGCTATGCTTGAACACGATACTTAGATGGGGTGCCAGTTCATTCTGTAGATCATGTAGAACACAGCCTGGGATGTTGTCAGGTCCCATGGATGCTGTGTTCTTGGCTTTGGATAGTGTGTTTTTTACCTGTGCAGCCGTGGTTACAGGAACTTTGCATTCTTCCGGTATAGAGATGGGCCCTTTAGGGGACGACAGGGGAGTAAAGTTAGCACTGAATCTATCTGCCAGGATGTTGGCAATATCAGTTGGTTCTGTATATTTAGTGCCATTGTGCTGAAACTCAGAGCAGATATGAGTGTTGCCACTGAGATTTTTGACATAGCTATAGAATGCTTAGTGGTTGTCTTTAGAGTCAGTGGCGATTTTGTTTTCATAACTAGCTTTGGAGAATTTTATGAGGGATCTCTGCTTCTTACTGAGGCTGACCAGGGAGTTTCTCCAATCATGGGATTTACTCTTTTTTGCAACAGTTTCTTTCTTCTGTTGTAGAGTTTGTTTATGGCAGGGGACCACCAGATTGGCTTCCTTTTTTGGAGGATAGCATCTTGGTTCTGTTAGGGATTGCACGATTCATGCACTTGTGTAAGTGCTTATGAAGTGCATTTGTGTAGGATTCAGCAGTCCTACATCTATTGTCTATCAGCATGGGTGTCGTGAAGTTTGCCACTTCTGTCTTAAGAAGCATGAAGTTGGCTTTGGAGAAATGTTTTACTGTGGTTTCCCTAATGGGGGGTGGGGGAGGGATGTGGATGTCTAGGGTGATTAGCTTGTGGTCGGATCTGACCAACGAGGAACTGACCTCTGTTGTTGAGCACCAGTTGCCCATGTTGGTAATAACAAGGTCTAGGATATTGCTGCCCCTGGTGGGGTTGTGGATAAGTTGATCCAGGGCATTGGAATTTATAAATTCCAGAAAACATTGAGCACAAGAGTTGGTACATGAGAATTTTCCCAGTTAATAGTAGGGTAGTTGAAATCGCCCATTATTAGGGTGTTAGGTTGCACCCTAATATTTTCCAGTGTATCAAGAAATGAGGAGTGGGAATCCTGGGGCATGGTGGGGGATCTGTAGCAAGCTACAATTTGGATTGTGGTCTTGTCCAGAGTTAGTTGCACTTGGATAATCTCAGATGCATTATGCTGAGCAATTAGCCTGGAGGTGCGGATATCCTTATTGAATATGGACACGTCTCTGCCTTTAGTGTTTTGGCCCAGGTTAGGTGGCTGAAAAGTGTGGTATGAATTATAGCCTGGTAATGCAGGGGTACTCTCTGGAGCCTTGAACTAGGTCTCTGTCACTGCACAGATGTTGATGTTCTCCATTTTAAGGAGTGCCTCGAGTGAGTGCATTTTGAGGCTTAGACTTCTAGCATTGAGTAGCAATACCCTCAGATTCTTCTTGCCTGTACCTGTTACTGTGGTGAATTTGTCATTTGAACCTTGCCTAAAAAAGGCACTATAGGGGTGGCTAGAGCCTTAGCCAGTATCCAGAATCCCAGGGGCGACAGGTGCAGGCCATCTCTGGCAAAGCATCGTGGTTTGTCGATCATGTAATCCCAGGCAGACAGATACTGGATCCCCTTAGAATGACACCAGAAGCTTAGCCAATTGTTGAAGTCAATCATTTTGTCCTTGTACTGTGGTATCATTCTGGGTGATGGCAGGATGCTACTCAGGGCTAGGGTCATACCTGCCTGGGCTACAAGATCGGACAGCTCCTCCAAGTCCATTTTCATGTAGTCCAAGGAGGTATGTCTCAGGTCAATCACACCAACATAGACAATGACAGAGTCATATTTGTACTTGTTGTGGAGTGACCTGAGAGCATGCATTATGTGGTGGATCCTGGCACCCAACAGGTAGCTGACAGTACCTTTCTCCTTGTTTAGCCTGGTGAGTGGAACGTCAGTGTGCCTGACTATAGAGTCACCTATGACTAGAGTGTTGGGTACATTGTTATGCCTTATGGGCTGTGGTTGAGTGGCACACTGAGTTTGTGGGCTATGTGTCATTTGGGTTGTGTTGGGGGGGGGTGGAGGTTGCTTGTGTTTCTGCTTTGGAGCTTCCTGTTGCTTGGGCAGGTTTTTACTGAGAGCCTCCATGAATGTAGGTGTATTTGTTGTGTTTCTATGTGTGTGTTTTGGTGGTGTAGATTTTGAGGGACTATGTGCTGATTGTGGTGTGGTGCAAGTGTTTACCTTCTATTGACTGTGTAGTCCAGTCTTAGGTGAAGAGAGCTTTGCTTCCAGTTTGGCTATATAAGTGCATCTCTCACAGGTTGTAGTGTTGGGTGGTAGGAGGAGACGGTTGTCTGTGTACATGAGACAATTACTGCATTGCCCCAAAATGCCCAGATTCATCAGGTAGACAGGAGAAAACACCGGGAGCTGACCCTTAGACATGCCTGGATAGGTGCTTATTTGTTAAGTACTAGAAACTGTTTTCCTCTAGACAGTGAGGAAAGTTGAGTGCTGTAGTAATTTGTAGCTTATTTAGTGCTTACAATAAGTTCTTAACAAGTGCTGAGCTCAAAGAAACAGACTTGAGTGCTGAAACAAAAAAACTGGCGACTTCTAAGAAACAAAATTAAACTAGAA
The DNA here is from genome assembly GCF_019279795.1 of Protopterus annectens. Classification (NCBI taxonomy): domain Eukaryota; kingdom Metazoa; phylum Chordata; order Ceratodontiformes; family Protopteridae; genus Protopterus; species Protopterus annectens. Next base: position 130,810,177 of record NC_056741.1, read on the forward strand.
GGCTTCCCTCCAACACAGAAAGGCTTGGGGGCTTAGAAGCCCACAAATAGTCCTGGACACAGCAAATCTGTATCCAGACTAGACTACCCACGGGAAAGGCAGGAAACAAGCTTAGAAATTTATTTATTTTTTTTTTTAGGTGGAAAGAGAGAAAGGAGGAGCAGAAACTAAGCTGATTGGCCTTCTCAAATGTTCTCCCTGTATTAGGTAGAATGAGGTAATGACAATAGCCTGAGAGGAGGGTCCCAGATCAAATTTGCAGTAGGGGTGGGCAACTGCAAAGCCACAAACTGCAGAAATGTTTCTCAGCAGAAAAGCAGCAGTGAGCCTTTAAATGAAAGTTTTAAACAGCTAAAGGAGCCTCTAGAGAAAGCGTTTAACTGCTACAAGTTATCAGAAAAAAACAACCCAGCAGATGCTTAATAAAAGTGGACAGTTTCCAGTTAATACCTCACACACAGTGAAACTAGCTAGAAAAATATACAGTACACAAAGTGCTATAAATAACTCGAAAAAATAAGCAAAAAAAACAGGATACTTAATGTTATATATTATAGATTTGAGTTTACTCAGTGTCCTTCCTTCGATTAGAAACACTCACAACTTAACTTCTTAGGTAACAGAAAGTTGAAACCTGAGACAACTTTTAAGAAAAAAAAAAGCTCAAAAGAACCAGTGAGGTGCTTAGTCTAAGCTGTAGTCCAGGTGGCCTCAGTCAGCCAATGACCTTAAACAATTCTCTCTCACTGAAATGCCTGATGGCTTTGGCTAAACCAAGATATCCCTGAATATGTGCTCAGACACACAGCCTCCACAAACACTAGGCCCAAATACAAGCCTGAATATGGAGAATGCTACAAATATCCACACTACTTAGAAACAAACTGCAGAAATGTTTCTCACAGCAGAAAAGCAGCAGTGAGCCTTTAAATGAAAGTTTTAAACAGCTAAAGGAGCCTTTAGAGAAAGTGTTTAACTGCAACAAGTTATCAGAAACAATAAACCCAACAGATGCTTAATAAAAGTGGACAATTTCCAGTTAATACCTCACACACAGTGAAACTAGCTAGAAAAATATACGGTACACAAAGTGCTATAAATAACTTGAAAAAATAAGCAAAAAAACAGAATACTTAATGTTATATATTATAGATCCAAGTTTGCTCAGTGTCCTTCCTTTGATTAGCTCAGTGCAAAATGGGAAAATGTGTTTATGCAGCTGCATGTATGTATATATATATATATATATATATATATATATATATTTATTATTTTATTTTACATTTGTTGACCGGGAAAGTCAGACTAGGCTACACAAAGCCTATTTTCAGCGAAGGCCTGGGATGAAACGCTCCAGTCACATGTCTTTAGAATGTGGGAGGAAACCCACGCGAATGCAGGGAGAACATGCAAACTCCACACAAAAGGCACCCCAGCCAAGAATCGAACAGGAGGACCTCTTGCTGTGAGATGACAACATTAACTGCTGCACCACTGCACTGCCACCATACATATATATTTAGATATACAGACATATATATATATATATATATATATATATATATATATATCTGTGTTTACACATATATATATATATATATATATATATATATATATATATATATATATGTGTAGACATATATATATATATATATATATATATATATATATATATATTTATATATATATATATATATATATATATATATATATAATGGTTCACACAGCTTATCTAGATCTCGCCAAGGCTTTCAACACCATCCCGCACTCTAGAATTGTAGATAAGCTGAATAAACTAGGTATAAATCCCTATTTCACAAGATGGGTTGCCAACTGGCTCATGGACAGAACTCACACTGTGAAAGTAGCGGATTCCAAATCTGACATCAGACCAGTGACAAGTGGAGTACCACAGGGTTCAGTCCTGGGTCCTCTCCTGTTTGGTATCTACTACTCTGAAGTGCAGGCCAACATAGAAGGTCTTTGGCTAACAAAGTTTACAGATGACTGCAAACTAGGAGCCATAATCGAAACTCCTAACGATGTGGACAAACTTCAAAAGGGCCTCACTGAGACAGATACCTGGTGTCAAAGCCATGACCTAAAGCTCAATGCCAAAAAGTGTATTGTCATCCCCTTTGGTAAAAACTCTGTACCCATGAACACATAGCTGGTAGTCTACTTAATGCTGAAAATGTGATAAGAGACCTTGGGACATAGGTGGACAGTAGTCTCTCTTTTGATAATCACATCGCCACAGTGGTCAGGAAATCCTTCTACTTGGCTCATCTCATCACAAAAGGATTCTCATCCAGAAAAAAAGAGGTCATTGTTCCCCTCTACTCATCACTCATTAGAACCATTATAGAGTACAACGTGCCTTTTGGTATGTACCTCACAAGACATCTATAACAACTGGAAAGACCACAGAAATACCTCACAAAGAGGATTACTGGCTTCAAACCGATGCCCTATGCAGACTGTCTCAAAACACTACAGCTTTACTCCATCGCATATCGCCTACTCAGGGGTGATCTCTGCCTAACATACAAAGCTATGTCAAACCCAGAGCTGTTGGACATGCTCCACTTAAATCCCAGTCCCTCCGAGCTACACACTGTAGGGACCTAAACCTTGTCACCACAATAAACAGAACATGCTGGAGAAGTAGATTCCTGTCCCAGAAACTTCCCATACTCTGGAACAGACAACTTATCTATGTCAAACAGAGCTCCTCATTAGCACTCTTCAAGAAAAAATCTTTATGATTGGATGGGAAATGGGAAATTCACCCCAGGGATCACTTCTGTGGCTCTGCTCGACAGGGGCACAGGAAAATAATTTTCTTGGGTGGCGAAAGCCAGGGTACATTTTTTGGCTAGGCTTGTATGGGCCCTAAGGCCGATAGCCTAGTACCTACCTATGAACCTATGAACCTATATGCAACATATATATATATATATATATATATATATATATATATATATATATATATATTATATGGGAACGTATCACTTCACCTAAAACTCATTTCACTGACAAGTAGTACTCTAAGGCAATTCAAAGGTATACGTCCTTTTCCCCACTGTAGTGCAATCCTGGCATTAGTATATATATTAAGGGGGGATGTGGTGAGCACAGCCCCCCTCCACCTAGTTGACTTTTACCAAATAATGTAAAACAAAATCAGGCAACATAAAATGAAAATAAGTGGGGTGCTACGCCCCCCGCCCCCCTAACTATATATACTAACTCCAGGATCGCACTACAGTGGGGAAAAGGACATATACCTTTGAATTGCCTTATTGTACTACTTGTCAGTGAAATGAATTTTAAATGAAATGAACTTTAGGTGATTTGGTCTCAGTGAAATGAGTTTTAGGTGAAGTGATATGTACCCATATGATATATATATATATATATAGATATATATATATATATATATATATATGCGTATGTATATATATATATATATATATATATATATATATATATATATATATATATATACATATATATATGTATATATATATATATATATATATATATATATATATATATATATATATATATATATATATACATATATATATATATATATATATATATATATATAGTGCAATTGCACATCAGAACCACATCCGGAACCTCTCACACCAAAACATCTGACCCAATACACTGTTAATGGAGGTAAAGGGGTTCACATTAGGGATCTGCTGCAATTATTGCCATTTCCCTTCCCTCCACAGCTGAATAGATATGCTTGCAACACAATAAGTTTCAGTTAACAGATGAAGTACTGTAATAGTGTAGTGGTTAGACTATTCCCTTTGAAAGCAGCCATTATGGATTTGATTCTCACCAAAGCAAAATCACATTTTACATGTGAAAGGAATTTATAAACAACTTTTTCGTTGTATAACCTACTAAATAACATATATTTGTAAACTGGAGTACTGCATTAAGTGTAGATGTGAGGTGTTAATTTAATAAAGTGGTGAAATACTCTGAGAAACTCAAGTGCCCCATACAGTATATGTACACATGAATCATGGATAGTAAATGAAGTTATGACGTGTAATGAATGATAAATCAATGTCATGCAGCAAATAGTATAGAAATTTAAAAATAAGCAACGCTAAGCATTGCACTCCTCTACTTACAAAGGGTAAGCCATGAGTAGCCCAGCTAAATACATTAGCCCATTGGTATGGCCCTTTAAGCAATGTCAACCTTAGGTAAGCAGGTTTGCCCATAGGTTAACATTTTCAAAACCATCCAATCATGGCAAAGTGTGGGAAATCATCTGTATTTAAACCCCACAGGCGGGAATACATCTCATTACTGGTTGCAACTTCCTCCTGTAGGCACAATGGCCGGGGTTGTAGAAGGATTGAGCTTCCAATTGCAGCGCTGGGGCATTCAGGAGTCTAAGGTCATGGTAGTGCTCCTGGTAAAACACCATGAAGAGAGACTGCTGCAGGGCCAGTACCTGGGCTCCCAGTATAAAGTGGAGACCTGAGACCATCTTGCCCATGACCTCACCAGTACCACTGGTATCTCTCCAACTGTTGAGCAGGTCAGACATCACCATGCTGATTTGAAATGGAGGAAGAGGGAGCTATTGGATCAGTGGATCCAAGAAGCTAGGCAGATGGCTGATGTCCCAGCAGTGTGTAAGTACTCTTTCTACTAACTGTTTAATAATTGCCTAGCTCGTGTATATTATGGATAGGTATGGCTAAATATTCCTGCATTGCTCTGACAGCTGCAGCAGAGTGGGCTGTGAGTCAGGAAGCCCATGCATGTAGGCTGCAAAGGCTGTGTCACGAGGCAGGTTAGCAATAATCTTGCATGTACCATCATAAGAAATAAATATAAAAGTAGTAGAAAGTTTATTGCCAGTATAAAACTGTATTGTGTATGGGATGCACTGAATAAACCAGACAATATGGCAGGAAGAGTGTCATATAGGTTGTATTTAAATAAAAGTGTAACAGCCTGGCAATAAAGGTCTAACTCCTGGAGTGCTTGTGTTTATTCTGCTATCATATGGTAATGCAGTGTTGCAGTTTCTAAATAGTACTGTTGTATTAAGCACTGTTACCCACACTGTGCTACATAAATAAAATGTGTAAGACTGTCTGTAATCACAAGATCATATTGTACAACTGAGGGAGAATTCGAAAGAAAACAGTGAAAAGCTTTACACCGATGTCCAGATAGCACACTCTACCGTGATGTAAACTGCCGGGTCTACTTCATTTCACCTAACTTCCAATTCACTGACTCCCATTTGACTGAGACCAAATGACTGAAATTTCATTTCACTGACATTTCATTTCACTGACAGTTTATTTGACTGACAAGTATTATTAGCAAGAAAATGGAATATGCCCCCTTCCCCACTGTAGTGCGACCCTGAAGTTAGAATATATAGTTGGGGGGGTGTGGGGGTGAAGCCCCCCACTTACTTTTCTTTTACTAAGCAATATTATATCAAAACTTAACAATATCATATGTAATGAAGTGGGGGGCTGCGCCCCCACACCCCCCCAACTATATATTCTAACTCCAAGGTCGCACTACAGTGGGGAAGGGGGGCATATTCCATTTTCTTGCAAATAATACTTGTCAGTCAAATTAACTGTCAGTGAAATGAAGAGTCAGTCAAATGAAATTTCAGTGAAATGGAGTCAGTGAAATGAAAGTCAGTGAATTGGAAGTTAGGTGAAATGAAGTAGACCCAAACTGCCATATTGTTAACACACACAGCCGTGGTTAGAATCCTGGGAGTGGTAGTACGCTGTATGCATAATCATACCCCACAAATATACAGAATGTGTCAGAATGTTCATGTAGTACGCTGTATGCATAATCATACCCCACAAATATACAGAATGTGTCAGAATGTTCATGTAGTACGCTGTATGCATAATCATACCCCACAAATATACAGAATGTGTCAGAATGTTCATGTAGTAAGCTGTATGCATAATCATACCCCACAAATATACAGAATGTGTCAGAATGTCCAGATATGCATAATCATACCCCACAAATATACAGAATGTGTCAGAATGTTCATGTAGTAAGCTGTATGCATAATCATACCCCACAAATATACAGAATGTGTCAGAATGTCCAGATATGCATAATCATACCCCACAAATATACAGAATATGTCAGAATGTTCATGTCGTAAGCTGTATGCATAATCATACCCATCGACTGGAAATAATTTGTCAGAATGTTCAGATAGTAAGCTGTATGCATAATCATACCCCACAAATATACAGAATGTGTCCGAATGTTCATGTAGTAAGCTGTATGCATAATCATACCCCACAAATATACAGAATGTGTCAGAATGTTCATGTAGTAAGCTGTATGCATAATCATACCCCACAAATATACAGAATGTGTCAGAATGTTCATGTAGTAAGCTGTATGCATAATCATACCCCACAAATATACAGAATGTGTCAGAATGTTCATGTAGTAAGCTATCATACCCCACAAATATACAGAATGTGTCCGAATGTTCATGTAGTAAGCTGTATGCATAATCATACCCCACAAATATACAGAATGTGTCCGAATGTTCATGTAGTAAGCTGTATGCATAATCATACCCCACAAATATACAGAATGTGTCAGAATGTTCATGTAGTAAGCTGTATGCATAATCATACCCCACAAATATACAGAATATGTCAGAATGTTCATGTCGTAAGCTGTATGCATAATCATACCCATCGACTGGAAATAATTTGTCAGAATGTTCAGATAGTAAGCTGTATGCATAATCATACCCACAAATATACAGAATGTGTCCGAATGTTCATGTAGTAAGCTGTATGCATAATCATACCCCACAAATATACAGAATGTGTCAGAATGTTCATGTAGTAAGCTATCATACCCCACAAATATACAGAATGTGTCCGAATGTTCATGTAGTAAGCTGTATGCATAATCATACCCCACAAATATACAGAATGTGTCCGAATGTTCATGTAGTAAGCTGTATGCATAATCATACCCCACAAATATACAGAATGTGTCAGAATGTTCATGTAGTAAGCTATCATACCCCAAAAATATACAGAATGTGTCAGAATGTTCATGTAGTAATGGCTATGCATAATCATACCCACAAATATACAGAATGTGTCCAATGTTCATGTAGTAAGCTGTATGCATAATCATACCCCACAAATATACAGAATGTGTCAGAATGTTCATGTAATAAGCTGTATGCATAATCATACCCCACAAATATACAGAATGTGTCAGAATGTTCATGTAGTAAGCTGTATGCATAATCATACCCCACAAATATACAGAATGTGTCCGAATGTTCATGTAGTAAGCTGTATGCATAATCATACCCCACAAATATACAGAATGTGTCAGAATGTTCATGTAGTAAGCTGTATGCATAATCATACCCCACAAATATACAGAATGTGTCAGAATGTTCATGTAGTAAGCTGTATGCATAATCATACCCCACAAATATACAGAATGTGTCAGAATGTCCAGATATGCATAATCATACCCCACAAATATACAGAATGTGTCAGAATGTTCATGTAGTAAGCTGTATGCATAATCATACGCATCAACTGTAAATAATTTGTCAGAATGTTCATGTAGTAAGCTGTATGCATAATCATACCCCTCAGCTGTACACATCTGTTCAGAATGTCCAGATTGGCCCTAATCTGCCGCCTGTTACACTGTCCCCATGGCAAATCAGTGTGATGATCTCAGAAATGTAGGCAGCTTTTTATGACATATAACTGATTATCAGACATGTAAATACTCAGAAAAGGTATATGAAAACAAACCTGTCATTGTAGCAGCTCACCAAATGTTTATGAGAGCAATTATCAAAATATGTCCCATTTCTACCTGCATCTTGTCAAGCCTTGACCAGAGTGTGTACAATAAGAGATTGAGAGGTATGTGCATAACATCCACATGGAATCTGGGAGTATGTGTAGAAACAGTCAGGTAGTGTTAACAAAGAATTATTCCACAGGTATACCAGGTAAAAGGTGTAGACTGTAGTTAAATCACAGTTCATGTATTTACTTGTCTACAAATATACTACTGTCCAAACCAAGGCCATTGGGTAGTGTAATAATACCTGTAAGGGACAGATTACAGCAGTAACTAAGAATGTTGTGAGAACTGCAGGGATATATAAGTTGTTAATTGACATCCCCCCACCATATCTGCACCAATAATCTAAATGCACAACTCAATGGGTATGTGTGCAATTAAATCTACTGTAGAACATATGTCCTATTGTTTTATAAATATTGAAATGTGTTTCTATGCATGTTTCATGTTGAAATACTCACACATTAGTGGCCTGTTGTCATCAATGAAACCTGCATGCTGTTGTAATGGCCACTGTGGTTCCATATATGCATGTGTTCTGTCTGCTATGCAACTCTTCCAAATCCGGTGTTTTGGGTTAATGGGAATATCTATTCATGCTGTTATAACTAATCCAGGATTATGTTGACTATTACTAACCCACATATGTCTTAAAACTGCAACACCATAGCCCGTTTGGAAAGGTTGTTCCCAGTGTACCCACCTCTCCCACCTCATCTGGCCGAGGCACCAGCACCAGCATATCTAGGGCCCACCCTGGGACCTCCTCGTCTGCTGGTCCTGCACCACCTTCGGGTGGATCCGCCTCAGGGGATGGGGCTCAACCCCCCTGGGAGTGGGAGTGGACAGGAAACTGTCACCCATCATCAGGTCCGGGGTCTGGTGAGTAGTGAGCTCTGCAGGGAGTTTAGAGATCTGCTATGCCAGCTTGAGGTCCGCGTGGTGCATTTAGAGGGTCATTCTGCCCCTCCTATTCAGCCCGCAGCACTGCCACCTTTGTGGCTTTGAAGGTGCAGTGGTGACTGACCATGGGTTTGGACCTCAGTCTCACTGTTTCCATTTTGGGGCTCATGAGCTTCCGACTTCCAAACACCCCTGCCTGTCCAAGATATTTACCCCCACATGTGTCGTATACCACCCCTGTATGCTGTCTTGTCTGTCTTCCCACCGAACCTACCTCCACAAATATACCTACTATTCTTCCCCAACATCCCACTCTCACCTTACAAAAAAAGGGAAAAAAAGCAATCTGTTCCCAAAAAAAAAATTCGCCCCACACATAACTGTATTTCGCACACGTGCCCACTGGACAAATGTAATCTGGCGTAATTGGCTTCACAACATATTATTGTTGTCCTCACCCCTCTCTCAGGGGTTTGAGTGTTCAAATCTACCTCCAAATTCAGTGTATATATGCACAGCTGTTGCTGTAGAAGAAATGGGCAGCTATGGACCTTTCCTACACCCGTCCTGCACATCCCTAGCTATTTTCCCCTTTGTCTTTCCATCTTTGTCCCCTTTTTCAACACTTTCCTATCACCCCTTTTTATTTTCTTTTAAAGAAATTAGGGTGGGGGTAAATGGGAGTAAGCACTTTTAAGCAGTAGTAAGCGGGATTAAGCCTGTTTGCGTGGGGGTAAGTAATGCGCATACAGAATAAACAATTTTGGGGCTAACTCTCTTTAAGCATATTTAACCGGAAGTTAACATCGCTTACCATCGCGCAAACCTGGGCAAAACCACTTAAAACTGCTTAAAAGTGCCTTAGTCACTCTGTATCCAACAGACCTTGTTTTGCCCAGAAACAAAATAATCAGCCCTTTCAAGTTTAGAACGCTGCACACTATAGGCAAAGTGATTTACCACTAAGCCACAGCAGATATAAATAAATTTGATGTTATCTCAAACATAACATCCAGCACAGTCATTCAACAGTACAGGACATGTATTTATATATGTAGATTTATTCTGCTGTATTTATTGCTGCTTGTTAGTAGCCTGATTAAATTGTAACTGCTATTCTAGCCTTTGGTTTAAGCACTTGAGCTTCAGACCATTTCTTTTACATTAAGAAAGTTTGCAGTCTGCACTGTCTTGGCAGAACAGGTAGCTTACATCCTTCAAAGTTGGGAGTTGCTGATTGAAGGCTTACTGTATGTTATTCTAAAAGTGTATTTGTTCTGGTTTAAGCACTTGGGCTACAGGCCAGTTATTTTGCATTAAGAATGTGTGGTCTGCACTCTTGTGGTAGGAGAGGGTAGATTCTGCCCTTCTGAGCTGGGAGTTTCTGGTTAAAGGCTTATTGTGCCTACTTAGTTGAACTGTTTCTTTCTGAAATTGGTATGCCTTATTTGTTGTAGCATAGACTAGATTCAGACTTGCTGAATCTAGCTTTGTTTGTATAACTTTAGCTCTAATCCAGGCCGTCTTCTTTTGGAGAAGGTTCCCCTGCACCCTAGTGGCAGGAGTGTGCAGTTAGAACTTGCCTGATCGAAGACTGCTGGTACAGGGCTCAGCTTTAGCTTTTTATTGGTTAATTGGTTAATTTGTTTAAATCAGTTTCTTATTTGCTACTGTTATATAAAAAAATGCACTTTATGCATCACCACCTAGCTAGGGATAAACTATTCCAGGCACCATAAAGTCTGCTCTTCAAACTTTCCCTTAGAACTAGCCACTTTTTTTAGTTTTAGCACTCATATATGTTTCTTTGAGCTCAGCACTTGTTCAGAACTCATTGCAAGCACTAAATAAGCTACAAATTACTACAGCACTCAACTCTCCTCACTTGTCTAAAGGAACACAGTTTTTAGCACTTAATAAATAAGCATATATCCAGACATGTCTAAGGGTCAGTTCCTGGTGTTTC
>NC_056741.1:130821459-130857732 GCF_019279795.1 Protopterus annectens
AATGTGTGGAATGAGGTATAGCCTGGTAAGGCAGGGGTGCTGTCCTCAGCCTTGAACCAAGTTTCCGAGACTGCACAGACATCGGCATCTTCCAGTGCGAGGAGAGACTCTAGTGAGTGCATTTTCAGGTTTAAGGCTCCTAGCGTTAAGCAGCCTGACCTTCAACTTGCTTTTTGGCAGATATTTTATGCTGAAAGATTTGTCTTTGGGGCACAGCCTAAAAAAAGGCACAATGGGGAAGCAAAAAAGAAAATGGGGAGATAGGAAAGTGGTGAAAAAAGGGGCACAAAGAGGGAAAGACAGTAGGGAAACCAGCTGGGATGTGCAGGAAGTGTGTACGGAAGGCACATAGCTGCCCATTTCTTTACCAGCAACAGCTGTGCATATGTCCATAATTTGGTGTGAAATTTGCAACCTTCCACCCCTGAGAGAGGGGTGAGGACAACAGAGTATGTTGTACTGCCAATTATAATTATCAGTTTACATGTCCGGCGGACATGTGTGTGAAATAGGCAGCTATGTATGGGGCGTAATTTTTTTGTGGGAACAGATTGCCCTTTTTTTTTATTTTTTTTCAGTGAGAGTGGAATGTGAGGTAGGGGATGTAGGTATATTTGGGTAGGTAGGTTGGGGAGGTAAACAGACAAGACAAACAAGACGCATACAGGGGCGGAATTTGACACATGGGGTGGGTGAACACAATTGACGGGGAAGGTTGTTTGGAAATCGCAAGCCCATGAGCCCACAGATGGTAACAGTGGAACTGAGATCCCCACACATGGGCAGTCACCACTGCACCTTCACAGCCCCGAGGGTGGCTGTGCTGGGGGCTGAGTAGGACGGGCAGGCTCACCCGAGAGATGTGCTACTCTCGCCTCAAGCTGGCATAGGGGATCAGCGACTGAACGTTGGATCTCCCTACACACCACAGCCCGGACCATTCAAAGGGTGACAGGTGGCCCTTCTCCGCCCACGCTTGCACGGGGGGGACGAGCCCCATCCCCTGCAGCGCTTCCACCCGAAGGTGGCACAGGACCAACAGAGGAGGGGAGCCCGGGCTGTGCACTGGAGCTGCTGGTGCCAGGTGCACTCGCCAACTGAGGAGGGACAGGTGGGTCCGCTGTGACCGGCCTTCCCATACGTTCTGTGATTAGATGTGTTTAATTACAACATAAACAACAGCATTCCAGATTAGTTGTAACAGCATGCAGTAATATTCCCATTAACCCAACACACCAAGGTTCCAACAGTTGAACAGCAAGCATAGCACATGCATATATTGAACGATATTCCAACAGCATGCAGGGATGTTTGGTAGCAACAGGCCACCATGAACATGGTGTTTGAACAGGGCACATGCATCAACATAAATGCAAATATTTATAAAACAATAAGACATATGTCCCAACAAATATTTAAGATTACACATACCCATTGAGGTGTGGAATTGCATGGTTTATGCACAAACAGTAGGGTGTAGAAAAAAACTCAGTTAACATCTTATAAACACTTTTACTCTACACTACATTCCTAGTGACTGCAGGTGTATATTCCCTACATGTATTATTACACTTGCCACCATGCATTAGGTTGTGTAGTGGGTTTGGCTAGTTCAATATATACTTGACCTATATCTGACATACTAACTGTCCAAGATGCTGATGTTATTGCTACATATTACATGGTTGCATTTATATTTCTTTATCTACATATCTGGATGTTTTCACATGACATTTTCACTTCAGTTTGTACAGAACCCTGCATTTATTGAAGCATACTCACATTTCTGGGGAACATATTAGCATGCTACTCGTGCCAGATTTACTTATGCATGCCAGCTGTTGAGGACTGTAATATGCTTTCCAGCTACTAGCACTTCCATCACCAACTTTAGATGGGACTGCAGAACTCTGGGTTGCCAGCACTTTCTAACACAGTACTATTTGTATAATGCAAGGGTACAACAACATTTCAAACTAAGTGACACACACACACACTCCAGGTTTTAAACCTTTATTACTGACATTACACACTTTTCCACAGGCTCACTCCTTTATTTATTATAACAGTGCATATGGCAGACATATTCAAGACATATTATACCTTTATTAATGGGTTAGACCACACTTTTTCAGGCTTAGTCACTTATTTTATATGACAGTACCTGCAGAGATTTTATTCCAGACATATGTTACCTTTCTTAATAGGTTACTACTCTCTTTTTCTGGCACTATGACTATTTCGTATGACAATACATGCAGAGGACTTATTCAGGCCATTTTATGGCTGTATTATTGTACTACAACACTTTATTTCTGCCTACAGCAAAGTAGTGCAAAAATACAGGAATTCCCCCAGATGGTAAGGGAACCCTTACCAGGTTTTGGTTTAAATGGCAATTTGCCTAAAATTCAGTACACCATGAAAGGTTTTCATATTTTCAACTACACAGATAAGGAAATTACACCGGAATATTTTTCTCTCTTTTCTAAAGGGTTCAAATTCGTACCAACTAAAATTCCGGATATAGCTGATACACTAGTAGAATTGCAATTATACTTAAGGAAACTGAATTTAAAATTAATACATGCTAGGAGTGAAAAGCATGACAAGCATGAAATCAATCAAACAGGGACAAGTCTTAAGAAGAATAGCACTTTTAACCCTCCTTTACATCCCCTGATTAGTACATTTGAGAAAGTTATCAGGGATGATATATATAAAATTTGGGGCAAACATAAAAAACATTTCATAATCTTAATCACACAGAAAGGACTTTGCTTACAAATTTGAGGAATGATAGAAGTATTCGCATCATGGTTCCAGACAAAGGTGGAGGGATTGTATTGTACAACAGTATTGATTATACCAACGTTATGCAAAATATACTGTTTAATGAAAACAGCTACTCCACATGTTCTAGAAATTAAATATATATAGCCTGTCAAAGAATAGACAGTTTTTTGTATGAATACCTAATGGACCAAAGAATTACAAAGACTGAATATGAATTTTTAACAAACTTGTACCCTAAAATTCCGTCCATTTTTGGTATTCCTAAAATACTAGATGAAAAAGCCGGTAACGCTGTTCAATGGTTCACCCACCAAAAGAAACACAAATGTAGAAACAAAAGTGGTGAACCAACCACCAGGACCATTCAGCAAAGCTATTCTTGTAGCTGTAATAGCTGTAGTAGTTATAAAATGTCACCTGATGCGTTGAACAAAACTGTTCATAAAACTGCACAAGGAACTGCAATGCCTCCAGTAATATAGAAAAATGATGCTCCGTAATAAAATCCAAGCAATCTTTTATTTGTGAACAGAAAATAAGCGCTTTCACGTGGTAAAACCACGCTTCTTCAGATTTCATTTATTCAGTGTACAAGCATTATTATTTATACTACCAAGCGCGGGAAATCAATCAATTAACTAAACACTTACGAGGTTAATTGAATTTAGTATACGTTGCTAAGCATTTGCAATTTTCATTGTGCTACAAACACTTCAATACTATATGCATGCATATCATAAAAAGCATGAATAACAACATAAACATTAGCTGAAAGCCGTAAAATCATAACATATTTCTTTCGATCAAATCTGATGTTAATATTCTCTTTATACACATAACGTTAACTTTCATTGATGACAGTTAAAAAAGCTAGCCAAAAATCAAGGCTCCTAAATAGTATAATAATACTACTAAAAAACCATTAGCAGCAAACCTAGCTCAAAAGGAGCATAGTGATCGTAACAGCTGTATAGATCAAAGCGTTCCTACAAAAGATAATAAAAATAATATATATCTTCGATAAATACAGAACCACTACATAGGCCCTGTTCATGCAATATTTGATTTAAATATTCCTTCATATTAATGTGTACGTATTTGATTCTGTCTTAAAAAGATAAAAAATATCAGAAAAACTTAATTAGCCTATATACGGACACATAATCTAACTAAAAAGGAAACAGACTTGAACAAACAAACTGTAACATTTCATTAAATAACATTTTTAAAACATGCTCCCTAATTTATGAATATGTCACTAATATAAGATATTTTATATATGAAAATATTTATGGACTAATTAATAAGCCACAATTGTACAAGGGGCTTATGATCCTTTTACATGGCAAAACTCAAATCCTTGATCGTAACTATATCTACGCAATATAAAGCGTGTGTGTATACCATAAAAAATATATGTTACTTATCTCAGACATCAAAATCAATGAATAGTTATATATAAACAGTTCATATCATGACTATCACTAAAGCGCAAAGGTATAAAGATATAAATGCCTGAATCCTTGATGAAAATATCTTATATATATATTATAACTACTACATCATTATATTTTATAACTACTACAGCTATTACAGCTACAAGAATAGCTTTGCTGAATGGTCCTGGTGGTTGGTTCACCACTTTTGTTTCTATATTCCTAAAATACATAAGAGTATGGAGAACCCACCCTTTAGACCCATAGTGGCGGCGGCAGGGTCCAAGACGCACAATTTATCTGTGTATGTGGACAGAAAGATCAAGCACGTGGTTAATAGTTGTCCACACTTGGTCAAAGACTCCTGGGATTTTTTAGGACAGCTTAAGGACAGCTTGTGGCATGCTGATTTACACCTCTTGACCATAGATGTAATTGACCTCTTTACCTGTATTCCAAAGCAAGAAGGTTTAAACTTTTTTGAGGAAACCTTGTATAGTTTGTCTAATTTAAACAATGATGAGGTCAAGTTAGTTTGTGAAATAATGGAAATTATTTTAGACAACAATTTCATCTTTTTTGAGGACGAATATTACCAACAAGTCAAAGGTGTAGCAATGGGAGCAGCCTGCGTACCCATTTATTCTAATGTGGTACTATTAGGTTGGGAAAGGGAATATTTGTTTAAGAGCAATTTCTATGAGAACATATCTTCTGACTGCCGTTTTTTGGATGATATTTTTATTTTATGGAAAGGAAGTGTGGAGAGTATTCCATTATTTATACAGTATTTGAATCAAACTACACAATTTTTAAAGTTCACTTTCCATCACGATTTTCATGAAATTAACTACCTGGATATTAAAATTATTAAGGGAAAAGAAAAATTTATATCCAGGATTTTTCGTAAAAAAAGTTTTATAACAACTATTTACACTATAACAGCTATCATCCCTTATATCAGAAGAATAGTATAATAAAGGGACAAGCTGTTAGAGTTGCTAGGATGACCTCATTGTACGAAGACGTCTTGAGTGAATTTGATCTCCTCAGAAGTATGTTTTTGGTCAGGGGTTACCCTGCAAGTTTGGTTAACAGTACCTTAAAAGAAGTATTGGGAGAGTGGGGGAAAAATATTTACCCCTTCTTGGTAAAGGTCTGAACAAAAACAACCTTACAAATCATGAAGTAGTAAGTGGAACAGTGAACAATATTAATTTTGAACAAACTTGTATTATACAGTACAGTCCTATAAGTCAACAACTAAAAGGAGTTATACAAAAGAACTGGAGCATTTTTAAAGTGGATCATAAAGTATTTAAAGTGGTGGGGGATGAACCATTTTTCACTACAAAAATTGCACCTAACATTAAAAGAATTTTAGAGAGAGGGCAACATATGCCTAATAAAAACGAGGTCAAAACAGGTACTACGCCATGTGGTAGATGTAAATATTGTAGTTACATTTTACAAGATCATGAGATCAGTTTAGAAAACAACATTAAAAGTGTAGTCTATTTTAGGAGGGGCAACTGCTATTCTAAGAGGCTAGTGTATTTGGCTAAGTGTAACATTTGCAAGTCATACTACATTGGGAAAACAGAAAGATCCCTTAAGACTAGAATATATGAACACCTGTACGACATTAAAAATAAAAAAAGAGACAAACGCACTGTATAAACATAGTACCATTTGTGAAAACCACAAGGGCTATGGATTTGCAATCCTTGATCAAATAAATTTGGAGGCTAGGGGAGGGGATTGGCAGAAAGTATTATACAAAAAGGAGCTTATGTGGCAACTAAGGTTGGCCGCAAACCTTCCACCTGGCTTAAATGATCATTTGAGTATCCATTCTATTTTAAAAGAAAAAGCAGAAACCATTTAACGGTTTTGTTTTATTTCAGTATATTTTTGTACATAAAAGTTATTTAACCATTGTTAACGTTTACCAGGAAAGGTTTATACATGATATTAGTTTGAGGTTTGAATTTTATAATGTTTGTGAAACACTTTTTTAGTTTAACGTTTTTTAAAAAAAACACTTTTTATATATACTATTCCTTTAAGACTTCTTTTGTTCAATTAGATTGATGAAATCATTGATAGGCATTTATTAAATTAATTGATGTCTAATGGTATATAAAAGGTCCTTTTGAGATGTACTAATTAATTCTGATGAAGTCAAACTACATTGACGAAAGCGCTTAATTTTTTACGTTTTATAGTGGAAATAAAGAGGTGCTTTGGACTCGCAACTTTAACGCATTCCTTTTTTGTTGTATATGTTTCTGAGCACTAATTTACCACCATTTATCCTGGATTACGCTATTGCAATTTGGTGTGATTTGCATAAACATTCTTTCTTATGCTCTTCCATGTCGGAATTGCTAACTGTAACTAAGCAATGGGCACACCCGCGCACACACGT
Organism: Protopterus annectens; assembly: GCF_019279795.1. Lineage (NCBI taxonomy): Eukaryota > Metazoa > Chordata > Ceratodontiformes > Protopteridae > Protopterus > Protopterus annectens. The sequence goes on from NC_056741.1 coordinate 130,828,123, forward strand.
GGAAATACCGGCAGCTATATCGTGGATTTTAAAAAAAATAAATAAATATTTTACTTTTTATAACTGTGATGGGGGTTTACAGTGTCAGGGAGTGTGTTGTTGGGTGCAAGTACATTTGAGCGACCTCGCTCTTGTGTGCTGGCATTTTGCTTTTACTACACTTGCAGAGGCGTAGACATTTAGACTGCTCTGCAGTCGGACATGCCCCCTGCTTTCATACTCGGTCCGTGTAAGAGATACGGTTGAGTCAGCGTGCCCTCATGAATATTCATGGCACGCTGACGTCATACCGTTCAACTGCAGCCTCCAAGTAAGACTTGTTAAGTCTTACACGGGGGATTCATGAATCCGGGTTTTTTTTTTTTTAAGTTTGGTATACAATAAATCACATATATCTTTAAGTTTACCATGAATGCCATATTTTGGTTTTAGTAATAAATATGTTATCCTATTACTAGTAAGCATTTCCAACAAATTTTCTTCAACCAGAATTCTGGTATAAACATTATTAGGTAATGCAGTTTTATAATTATTTGAGATGTTTATATATATCACTTTTTATGCTGTAGTAAAAAATTTTCCTTAAAAACAAAACAAAGATTTATGCTTAATTTTACAAAAGGACCACCATTCAGACCAAGCCTTACAAAAAACAATCAAAGTAAGTGCTTGATGCTATAACAAATTTAAAATAGTATTTTGCTCTCGTGTTTGAATAACGGAGTCTACGTTTTTTTTAATACCTTTACCTTCCTTTATAAAATCAACATTAACAGCCAGTTAAAAAAATATGCTTTATGATCACTCATAGGAACATCATATACAGTAGCAAAAATCAAGGATATATCATATGCAAAATGGGATAAAGGGGTTGTGGATAGATGGCTGGATGATATGTATATATAAAATAATCAACATCAGTGGCCAAAGTTCCTCTATAGTAAGTACAACCCGTATAAGTGTTCAAAAGAAAGTGTTTAGATATTAAAATGTCTCTTATAGGTTCATGAATAAGTACTAGGCTGACTGCCCTTGTGGGCTATTTTAATCCTAGCCATTTTCACTTTTTGCGCTCAAAATAACCTATCCTGCTGGGCTATAGATTGATCTCGGCTATCCCATAGTTGATAATTATATGTTACCCCTAATTAGAATAACTGGTCTCACACCATAGATAATATGAGGGGGCCCATGCATGGGATAAATTACTTAGGAGCTGCCTCTGTCCATTAGTAGTATAGGGAGGCAGTCCTGGGGAAAATTTTCTGTTGCCCATCCACAGACTTAAGTTGCACTTGAAAATGAATAAGGATGAACTTTGTTCTATGTGGATGGGGAGTCTGTTCCACAGCAGTGGCATCTTCTGCAAAATATACCTGCCCCTCCAAACTGTTCTGTTGATGTTACAGAAGAGGTTAATTAATCTTAACCCGTTTATATCTGAACTGGACACAAACGCCTAAATGACAATTCCAATCCCCAGTTAAGATAATTTGGCTATTAACTGTAGCAGAAGGTTGTAAATTAACAAATAAATCTGTTCTTAGATTTAACTTAGTAGGTGCAGATATCAAAATAATCCTGACAGCACTTACCGCTGATTTCACATCACAAATGAGTAATTGTCCTGAGATACCTGCTAAGAAATATAATAAAATAACATCAGGTTTACATAATATATCTATAATTTTACACAAATCCTTACCAAAACATCACACTAGTTTATATCTCCAAATACTTTCAACATTTCTTTTTTGGAAGTCAATTTATAAGCGAACGTCTATAAGGTAAAAAAAATATCAGCGTCAACTGTGCTACTTAAGTCTAGAAAAAAATGCTCCTCTTTTCATCAATAGTACTATTAACATGTATACAACTAATGATAATACTATCCTTTGCCTTTCTTCATAAGTTTTTTAGCCCCCCGTTATATTTGTACTTATGAACCACATTTTACTTATAGTAGTACTAGAATTTCCTTGATATTCGCCTGCCTTTTCCATTTCTATTTCTTTACCACCTTCACCATCTAACGAAACAATAACCTGTCTATAAACATTCTCTCCCTCTCTTTCTGGAACAATCTCTGACTCCTTAGTATTTGGGATGCCTGTAATAGGAACAGGGGGTGGAAATAATTCTTGCAGTTGTTTAGAATGCTCCAGAAAAGGAACTATGATATCAGATTCAGACTTGTTAGTAAGAGCTGCACCTTGCAACAAAGGGTAGTCAAGCCAAAAATAACCTACAGATTTGCATTTCCTACAAGTTGATATACGATTTGCAGAGAATGACCAATTGCCCACAATGACCACATTTCCTGTTATCAGGGTGTTGTATCAGATGATGGGGGACGCACAGTAGGAACATGGTTTTGGATGAATTTTATGTAAAATATGTGCCCTTTGCTCATATACAGTAGCAACACGAAGAATCTCCCATGCCCCATTCTACAACCCCCTAGCACCATATATTTTTAACATTACTGTTTACAGTGTAATGAAAAATATTGTTTAACATTAAAGTCCTCCACATTAACAGTTCAAAATTGCACAGTCAGCCTACATTTATAAGACATGTGTGAAATCAAATAATTAAAAGATGACCGTAGTTAACACAGGTTCATAGGTAAGTACTAGGCTATTGGCCCTAGGGCCTATATAAGCCTAGCCAAAAGGTACCTTGGCTTTCGCCACCCAAGAAAATTATTTTCTTGTGGCACTGTCAAGCAGAGCCACAGCAGAAGTGATCCCCGGGGTGAATCTCCTATCTCCTATCCAATCATCAAGATTTTTCTTGAAGAGTGCTAATGAGGAGTTTTGTTTGATATAGATAGGTAGTTTGTTCCAGAGTATGGGAAGTCTCTGGGACAGGAATCTATCCCTCCAGTATGTTCTGTTTATTGTGGTGACAAGGTTTAGGTCCCTAGAGTGTGTAGCTCGGAGGGATTGGGATTTCTTTACGTGGAGCATGTCCAAAAGCTCTGGGTTTGACATAGCTTTGTGTGTTAGGCAGAGATCACCTCTGAGTAGATGATATGAAGCGGAGTAAAGCTGAAGTTTTTTGAGACTGTCTGCATAGGGCATCTGTTTGAGGCCAGTAAGCCTCTTTGTGAGGTATTTCTGTGGCCTTTCCAGTTGTTGTAGACGTCTTGCGAGGTACATACCAAAAGGGGTGTTGTACCCTATAATGGGTCTAATGAGTGACAAGTAGAGGGGAACAATGACCTCATTTTTCCTGGATGAGAAACCTTTTGGGATGAGGTGTGCCACATAGAAGGATTTCCTGACTACTGTGGCGATGTGATCATCAAAGGAGAGACTACTGTCCACCTGTGTCCCAAGGTCTCTTATCACACTTTCGGTGTTAAGTAGACTACCATCTATGTAGTAGTTCATGGGTACAGAGTTTTTACCAAAAGGGATGACAATGCACTTTTTGACACTGAGCTTGAGGCCATGGCTTTGACACCAGGCATCTGTCTCAGTGAGGCCCTTTTGTAGGATGTCCACATCTTCTGGAGTTTTGACTATGGCTCCTAGTTTGCAGTCATCTGTGAACTTCATTAGCCAAAGACCTTCTGGTCACTGGTCTGAAGTTGGATTTGGAGTCTGCCACTTTCACAGTGTGGGTTCTGTCAGTGAAACAGTTGCCAACCCATCTTGTGTCATAGGGATTTATACCTAGTTTAGTGAGTTTATCTATAAATCCAGAGTGGGGGATGGTGTTGAAAGCATTGGCGAGATCTAGATAGGCTGTGCGAACCACCTTACCCTCATCTACGGCTTTGGTGACCGCTTCAAAAAATTCTATCAGGTTTAGGAGACATGATCTGCCTTTTGCAAACCCAAACTGGGTGGGTCCTGAGTTTGGAGATTACCAATGTCATTGTTTATAAGTTCCATGATGATACGTTCCATAGCCTTGCAGACCAGGCTCGTCAAGCTAATGGGGCAGTAGTTTCCGGGGTCGGTGGTGGCTCCCCCTTTGTGGAGTGGGATAACCATCACTGTGCACTATTCAGTGGTCACATAGCCTGGGTGAGGCTATGATTGAAAATGGTACTTAGGTGGGGTGCCAGTTCATTCTGTAGTTATGTAGAACGCAGACTGGGATGTTGTCAGGTCCCATGGATGTTGTGTTCTTGGCTTTGGAGAGTGTGTTTTTTACCTGTGCAATCATGATTACAGGAACTTTGCATTCTTCTGGTATAGAGATAGGCCCTTTAGGGGACGAGAGGGGGGGTAAAGTTAGCACGGAGCCTACCTGCCAGGATGTTGGCAATATCAGTTGGATCTGTGTATTTAGTGCTATTGTGCTGTACCTCAGAGCAGATCTGAGTGTTGCCATTGAGATTCTTGACATAGCTATAGAATGCTTTGTGGTTGTCTTTAGAGTCAGTGGCGTTTTTGTTTTCGTAACTAGCTTTGGTGGATTTTATGAGGGATCTCAGCTTCTTAGTGAGGCTTACCAGGTGTTCCTCCAATCATGGGATTTTACTCTTTTTTGCAACAGTTTCTTTTTTCTGTTGTAGAGTTTGTTTATGCCAGGGGACCACCAGATTGTCTTCCTTTTTTGGAGGATAGTATCTTGGTTCTGTTAGGGATTGCGCGATCCATGTTCTCGTGTAAGTGCTTATAAAGTGCATTTATGTAGGATTCAGCAGTCATACCGCTATTGTCCGTGAGCATGGGTGTCGTGAAGTTTGCCACTTCTGTCTTATAAAGCGTGAAGTCGGCTTTGGAGAAATGTTTTATGGTGGTTTCCCTAATATAGGGTGGGGAAGGGATGTGGATGTCTAGGGTGATTAGCTTGTGGTCGGATCTGACCAACGATGAATTGACCTCTGGTGTGGAGCACCGGTTGCCCATGTTGGAAATAACCAGGTCTAGGATATTGCTGCCCCTGGTGGGGGTGTGGATAAGTTGATCCAAGGCATTGGAATTTATGAATTCCAGAAAACGTTGAGCACAAGAGTTGGTACATGAGTAGTTTTCCCAGTTAATGGTGGGGTAGTTGAAATCACCCATTATTAGGGTGTTAGGTTGTACCCTAATATTTTCCAGTGTATCAAGAAATGAGGATTGGGAATCCTGGGGCATGGTGGGGGATCTGTAGAAAACTACAATTTGGATTGAGGTCTTGCCCAGAGTTAGTTGCACTTGGATAATCTTGGATGCATTATGCTGAGCAACTAGCCTGGAGGTATGGATATCTTTAATGAATATGGACACGCCTCCGCCTTTAGTGTTTCGGTCCAGGTTAGGTGGCCGAAAGGTGTGGCATGAATTATAGCCTGGTAATGCAGGGGTACTCTCTGGAGCCTTGAACCAGGTCTCTGTCACTACACAGATGTCAATGTTCTCCATTTTAAGGAGTGCCTCAAGTGAGTGCATTTTGAGGTTTAGACTTCTAGCATTGAGTAGCAATACCCTCAGATTTTGCTTGCTTGTACCTGTTACAGTGGTGAATTTGCCATTTGAACCTTGCCTAAAAAAGGCACTATAGGGGTGGCTAGAGCCTTATCCAGTATCCGGAATCCCAGGTACGATAGGTGCAGGCCATCTCTGGCAAAGCATCATGGTTTGTCGATCATATCATCCCAGGCAAACAGATACTGGATCCCCTTAGAATGACACCAGAAGCTTAGCCAATTGTTGAAGTCAATCATTTTGTCCTTGTACTGTGGTATCATTCTGGGTGATGGCAGGATGATACTCAGGGTTAGGGTCATACCTGCCTGGGCTACAAGATCGGACAGCTTCTCCATGTCCCTTTTCATGTAGTCCAGGGAGGTACGTCTCAGGTCATTCACATCAACATGGACAATGACAGAGTCATATCTGTACTTCTTGTGGAGTGACCTGAGTGCATGCATTATGTGGCAGATCCTACCACCCGACTGGCAGCTGACAGTAACTTTCTCCTTGTTTATCCTGGTGAGTGGAACATCAGTGTGTCTGACTATAGAGTCACCTATGACTAGAGTGTTGGGTAAGTTGTTATGCCTTATGGGCTGTGGTTGAGTGGCACACCGAGTTTGTGGGTTATGTGTTATTTGGGTTGTGATGGGGCGTGGAGGTTGCTTGTGCTTCTGCTTTGCAGGTCCCTGTTGCTTGGGCAGGTTTTTACTGACAGCCTCCGCGAATGTAGGTGTATGTTTTGTGTTTCTATGTGTGTGGTTTGGTGGTGTAGGTTTTGAGGGACTATGTGATGAGTGTGGTGTGGTGCAAGTGTTTACCTTCTCCTCTTGACTGTCTAGTCCAGTCTTGGGTGAAGAGAGCTTTGGTTCCAGTTTAGCTATATAAGTGCATCTCTCACAAGTTGTAGTGTTGGGTGGTAACAGGAGAGGGTTGTCTGTGTACATGAGGCAACTGCTGCATTGCTCCAAGATGCCCAGATTCATCAGGTAGACAGGAGAAAACACCCAAAGCTGACCCTTAGACATGCCTGGATAGGTGCTTATTTGTTAAGTACTAGAAACTGTTTTCCTCTAGACAAGTGAAGAAAGTTGAGTGCTGTATTCATTTGTAGCTTATTTAGTGCTTACAACGAGTTCTGAACAAGTGCTGAGCTCAAAGAAACAGACTTGAGTGCTGAAACTAAAAAACTGGCTACTTCTAAGAAACAAAATTAAGCTAGAAGGATTCCCTCCAACACAGAGAGGCTTGGGGGCTCAGAAGCCCACAAACAGTCCTGGACACAGCAAATCTGTATCCAGACTAGACTACCCACAGGAAAGGCAGGAAACAAGCTTAGGATTTTTTTTTAAGTGGAAAGAGAGAAAGAAGGAGCAGAAAGTAAGTGGATTGGCCTTCTCAAATGTTCTTACTATATTAGGTAGAATGAGGTAATAACACTAGACTGGGAGGAGTGTCTCAGATCAAATTTATAGTAGGGGCGGGCAACTGCAAAGCCACCAACTATAAGAACAGCATACAAATAGGGAGGAAGGATGGGAAACAAACTGCGAAAATGTTTCTCAGAGCAGAAAAGCATCAGTGAGCCTTTAAATGAAAGTTTTAAACAGCTAAAGAAGCCTCTATAGAAAGCGTTTAACTGCAACAAGTTATCAGAAACAAACAACCCAACAGATGCTTAATAAAAGTGGACAATTTCCAGTTAATACCTCACACACAGTGAAACTAGCTAGAAAAATATACAGTGCACAAAGTGCTATAGATAACTTGAAAAAATAAGCAAAAAAACCAGGATACTTAATGTTATATATAATAGATCCGAGTTTGCTCAGTGTCCTTCCTTCGATTAGCTCAGTGTGAAATGGCAGAAACACTCACAACTTAACTTCTTAGGTAACAGAAAGTTGAAACCTGAGATAACTTTTAAGAAACAAAAAGCTCAAAAGAACCAGTGAGGTGCTTAGTCTAAGCTGTAGTCCAGGTGACCTCCATCAGCCAATGACATTAAACAATTCTCTCTCACTGAAATGCCTGATGGCTTTGGCTAAACCAAGATGTCCCTGAATATGTGCTCAGACACACAGCCTCCACAAACACTAGGCCCAAATACAAGCCTGAATATGGATAATGCTACAAATATCCACACTACTTAAACTGCAGAAATGTTTCTCACAGCAGAAAAGCAGCAGGGAGCCTTTAAATGAAAGTTTTAAACAGATAAAGGTGCCTCTAGAGAAAGCTTTTAACTGCAAACAAGTTACAGGACACTCTCCTTGGCAGGAGATCAGAATCAAACAACCCAAACAGATGCTTAATGAAAGTGGACAATTTCCAGTTAATACCTCACACACAGTGAAACTAGCTAGAAAAGTATGCAGTAGACAAAGTGCTATAAATAACTCAAAAAAAGCAAAAAATCAGGATACTTAATGTTATATATTATAGATCCGAGTTTGCTCAGTGTCCTTCCTTCGATTAGCTCAGTCTGAAATGGCAGAAACACTCACAAACTTAACTTCTTAGGTAACAGAAAGTTGAAACCTGAGACAACTTTAAAAAAAGCTCAAAAGAACCAATGAGGTGCTTACACTAAGCTGTAGTCCAGGTGACCCCAGCCCAGCCAATGACCATAAACAATCCCCTCTCACTGAAATGCCTAATGGCTTTGGCTAAACCAAGATGTCCTTGAACTTGTGCTCAGACACACAGCCTCCACAAACACTAGGCCCAAACAGAAGCCTGAATATGGACAATGCTACAAATACCCACTCTACATAGGTAGAAACAAACTGCAGAAATGTTTCTCACAGCAAAAAAGCAGCAGTGAGCCTTTAAATGAAAGTTTTAAACAGATAAAGGAGCCTCTAGAGAAAGCTTTTAACTGCAAACAAGTTATATGACACTCTCCTTGGCAGGAGATCAGAATCAAACAACCAAAACAGATGCTTAATAAAAGTGGACAATTTCTAGTTAATACCGCACACACAGTGAAACTAGCTAGAAAAGTATGCAGTAGACAAAGTGCTATAAATAACTCAAAAAATAAGCAAAAAAAACCAGGATGCTTAATGTTATATATTAAAGATCTGAGTTTGCTCACTGTTCTTCCTTCGATTAGCTCAGGGTGAAATCAATCTGCTGCAAAAATTGGCCTATAATTTCAAATGATTCAAAGCTAATATCATAAAACTTATCTTTTCCAATATGAATGAAAACCCAGACATCTTTTAAAGAGAATCCCTAAGGTACTACAATGCTGTTCCAAATTTCAAACCTGTCAATATTTGTATTAGTTTCTGAAGAAATATTAACTATAGGTAAAACATCTTGAAGCAATTTAATAATATTGCCCTTATGTCCATATTTAACCAAAGCTGCATAGGAGGTAAGGGAACAGCTGTGGCAGTGTGGGATGCTACATGAAACTGTTCACCCAACTGGAAAACTGGGACCACAGAATCCAACATAAGTATGTCAGAATACCTCACATCCTGCACACCTACATCTTCCTCTTCCCCCATAACAATATTTTCCATTATCTGAGTCCACACAACTTTTTGTGGTGTTCAAGGTTCTTGTTCTTCTAGTAACCACAATAGAGTATCATTTGGTAATTCATCAGAATGAAGCAATGTTATTTTTACCTTGGTTTCATCAGAAACTGTTGCAGAAGTCATGTTATCTTGACTCTGCATATTGCAACCACTCTATGGCCCCATTCTACAACTTCCTCCTACACAAAGAGGAGGGGTTATTAATTACAACCACTTATATACAATATTTACATTATATACAATGTTTACAATTATTTACATTTTATATTTACAACATAATACGATTTCATATACTTCCATTATTTCCCCCCATCCTTTTTTCCACAACCAAAATCATATCTTCTTCAAAATTTCAGATAATACCCATTTTCTGTTAAATTTTATTTCATTCAGTCTATTATTCTACATATTGTCCATAAGATATAAAATAACTATCAATTTCTGTCACCGTTTTTTGTTTCCTGTTAACACATTAGCTTATTTTATCATCATTGTTATATCCTCAACACTCTTAAAATCAATGTCTTGTTTTCACACAATTTCAAATTTCAACTACAACTCTCTCACCATCTTATACTTCAAAAAAAAAAAAAAAACATGTTCTGTCATTTCAACTTCTCCGCAGTAAATAAATATCCTTTCTTGAATCCTTTTATAGGGCATATTTGCTTTAACATGTAATTTGCTTATTATCAATCTTCACATAAAATCTTTACAGTCAAAAATCCTTTTATACCACAGAAGCCTTGTTTTGATTTCATTTGTTTTCATTTTCTAAATGTTTCCAAGGGCAAATATAACAGTGTTCACTCATTATATTTAAATACCATTCTTTCCTACATTTTCTGTATTCAATTTCCATATTAAAATTTTATTCAGATGCTCTTTATATCATTTACATTATTCCCCCATCTTTTCCCAATTATTATTCTTTACCAAACATCTTTATATTTTATTTTCATCATAACATCTACTAAATTCCTACTATCCTCTTTTAATCCTACCAACGCTATACACCAATTCAATGAAACTGCATGGACAATAGGAATAATGAGCCCTAATCCTCCTTCCTTTTCACTAGCATACAACATTCCTCTTCTAACAGGATTCAGTCTTGATCGACATATAAATGAGAATACAATCAACAATATCTTTTTTTTTCATATTTAGATGGTATCGTATAAACACCTGAGTATGCCATTTTACCTAGAAAAATAGAATTTACTAGATATACTTTTTTCTTATATAACAATCTAAACGATTTCCAAAACATATATTTTTTTCAATTATTGTATAATTTATCCCACTGTATTTCATTTATTTGTTCCAAGTATTACTCCCAAGATATCTATCTCATCATTAAAGTGAATACCTTCTAGTTTACCTAAAAAACAATTATTTTACTTTCACCTTTATTAATATCTAGACCAAGCATATTTAAATATTTAATTTCTTAATTTCTAGTTCCATTAATTCCTTATTTTTAGTGATTAGAACTACACCATCTGCGTAAGTAAGCATTATTGGAATATATACTCTATCTTCTTATATGTCATTTTTCAATTCTCTGTTAATTTCATTAACAATCACTTTCATAACTAATGTAAATAAAATGCTATTTGCCGGACAACCTTACTTTATCCCACATTCCATTTTAATTTCTTCACTTAACCATCCATTTAAAATTATTATACTCATACACTGACATGTTTACTTTTATTATTTTATCTCGTATATTGTAATCTATTAATATATTCCATAACTCATCATATTGTATTCTATCAAATACTTTGCTCACATCTCCTATCATAGCTTTAGTTTCTGTCTTTTTATTTATATCTATCACGTCTCTTAGTATCCATAGTAGGTCTTGGCTTCCTTTTCATTTATACCTTCAAGCAACTTAGTCACACCTTTTTGTAATATTTTACCTATTATTCTTATACATATTTTACAAAATGTATTATTCAGTACTACTGGTCTCCAGTTTTTAATATCCTCTATCTTTTTTTCCAAATAAATTTCATACCCCTGTACATATTTTCTTTTTAACTATCCCTTTTTCTAGCCACTCATTCAATACCTCCACAAAATGTCCTTTTTGCCATTCTTCCATGTTATAAATACTCAGTTCCATCTATCCCTCTGGCTTTTTTCCATATTCAATTCTTCTAAAATTCTATTAAGTTCTTCCACATTTATATTTTTATCCATAATCTCACTGTCTTCCTTGCTTAATTTTTTTTAACTTTCCATATCTGCCTCTGTTTTATCTCCCTCTTTTTAAATGGGTTTTATATACTTTTATATTTCACATATTTTTCCTGTATAGTCACCCTTCCTCCATTATTACCCTCTCATTTTCTCTCACTTTCTTGTTCAAATACAGAGATGATACTTTTTTTCCCATGTAAAAAATATCTTTGATTATATAACATTTTTTTAATCTTCTCCTGATTTATTTCATATATCTTTTTCACCTTTTTGTAAAAGCTTGTATTATTTTTCAAGACCACCCTAAATACGGGCTTTTATTAGTTCATCAAAATCAGTGGCTGCGGTGGTTCAGCGGTTAGCATTGCCAACTCACAGCAAGAGGTTCTCTGGTTCGATTCTCAGCTGGGATGCCTTATGTGCGGAGTCTGCATGTCCTCCCTATAGTCATGTGGGTTTCTTCCGGGTGCTCCGGTTTCCTCCCACATCCCAAAGACATGCTCTAGGTGGATTGGACACTCTAAATTGCCTTAGGTGTGCATGTGTATGCCTTCTGTAGAAGATTGGGCGCCGGGCTGGCAACTCAACACTGTAAAACTCCACTGTCAATTGTTCTGCTGACCGTTGTTTGGCTATGGCAACCCTTAACAGGCAAAAGCTGAAAGAAGAAAATTAGTTCATCAAAATACGGATTTGTCAAGTACGCATTCATCAATGGCTGAAGTAATTCATTATAACGAAGCACATAATTTTTCCAGGGTTTGGAACCACTGGGCCATCAGCACAAGTCTGTCCTTTTCCCCACCATAGTGCAATCTCAGAGTTGGCATAATATAGTTGGGGGTGGGGGGCAAAACCTCTTACTTGGGTGGGTTTGATTTAGTGTGGTGTGTGCTCCAGAGTGCTAGAGCGCGAGTGCTTCCTAAACCTGGGAACAATTCCTTGCTTCTCTGCACTGAATTTCACTGTTTAGCCTTCGTTGAATACTTATTTTGATGAATTAATATAGACCCCTCTAAATACGTCCTGACTTAACTTATATTTCTGCTTTTCTTTCCTTCTCCTCACTGCCTGACATTCTACAAGGCATTTTTATATTTTTCTTTAAAGCTAGTCTACCAATCTGTCCAATATTCATGGAAAATTCTCATTTTTACATGATCTTTCCAGTACTGATTCATTTCTATCTTCCTCATTTAAATCTTTCTCTTTCAGAATCGAATGGACATTATACCAATACCAGGAAAAGGGGCTGGAACAATCCAGAACGCCAGAGAGACTCGGGCGATGGACAACATAAGAAAGGTAGATGGACATAACTTACATAGTAATTATGTTGTTAACTTGTCCAGTTATAAACTAGACAAGATAGAAATGTCTGTTTTAGAGAAGGGTTTAAAATTTGTACCCACATGCTTACCTAAAAAGTATGAGGTTAAAACTGAATTGTTCCAACTATGCCGAAAAATGCATTTAAAGGAACACTTCTTTAGATTAAATAAAGCAACTGAGTTAGATACTAACTGTGATGTTTTACTTTCATTAGATAGTGAAACAGAAAGTGAAGAAAGTTTTTATTCATGTGCATCGGGTAGTGAAGATGAAAACAATGCTTATGACTTATTAAATACACATATGCTTAAAGATAATAACTATTTTTTACCTCCATGTAAAAATTCTAATATAGTACGTTTTGAATCTCTACTGAATACAATGTTAGAAAAGGAAATAGAGGGCTTTATGAATAAAAAGCATACTTATAATCTAACAAAATTGGAATGGGAAAAGTTGCAACAACTGAGTAAAACTGTAATATAGTCTTTAAACAAGCAGACAAAGGGGAAAATTAGTTATATTAAATTCTCATGATTATTATAGTATGTGTATGCAACATCTAGATAACAACAATGTATATTGTAAAACTAACATTAATCAGCTATGTCAAGCAGAAAAGGATTTTGAAAAATTATTACAGAAAGGTGTGAGATTACACTATCTAAGTCAAATGGATATAAATAGAAAAATAAATGTAAAGAACAGAAAAATTGCAAAATTCTTTTGCTTACCTAAAATTCATAAAGATCTGAACCGACCACCTGGTCGGCCTATTGTGTCAGCTTTTGGATATTTTACTTATAATCTTTGCATCATGTTACATGAAATATTGATAAAGAAAGTTCTGTTGTTACCTTCTTATATACAAGATTCATATGATTTTCTAAGGAAAATAAAAGATATATATTGGGGTGAAAATATGTATTTTATTACGGTGGATGTAGAGAGTCTCTACACTAATATTTCCCATATTTTGGGCTTGGAAGCTATAAAATTCTTTTTGAATGATAGTCCTAAAACATATTATGTCCTGGAACTGGTGGAATTCTGCTTGAAAAATAATTTTTTGAATTTAATGGCACTGTTTATAGACAAGTTACAGGTACTGCTATGGGGGCAGCGTTGCACCAGCCTATGCTAACCTGTTTATGGGGCTATTTGAAAATGAACATCTTTATAGGTTGCCTTTCTTTCAAAATAATGTTCTAAAGTATTTTAGATTTATTGATGACCTAATTTTCATTTGTCATGGGGATTGGGAGACATCAGATAATTTCATTGATGAATTAAATAATAACAGATTTGGTATAAAATTTAGTGACATACAAAAGGAAATCAGGTTAATTTCTTGGATATTTCGCTTAGGGGCAATAATGGCTTTCCCATATATACTAGTATTCATAGAAAATTTGATGAAATAACCTGGAAAATGTGGGGAGATAGTTGCCATCCCCCCCATACGTTGTCAGCCATCCCCTATGGGGAATTTTTGAGAATAAAAAGACTCAATTCTGATATTAATATGGCTTTTAGGGAGGCCTATAAAGTGGCTGAGATATTTAAAAATAGAGGGTATAACCCAGATGATGTAGAAAATAGCTTGCATAGAGCCTTTAAACAGAGTAAGGGCACTACTAGACAAAATAACTATCAAAGGAGCAATAAATATGGGACTGAACAGGAGAGAATGTTTTTTGTTACAAAGTACACTAACTTCTCTATGATTGGTAATAAAATCATTATGGAATATTGGAATTTTATTAAAAAGATATAACATCACTGAAAAATATAAAATTAATGACATCATATAGAAAGGGGAAAAATATACAGGACTTTCTGATACACAGCATTTATAAAAAGCCTTGTACTAATGAATTAAATGTTGTGAAGAATTTGGGAACATTCCCTTGTGGAAAATGTGCTATATGTAAACATGTTGTAAATGAAGTGAATAAAATAAATGGCAAAATTTTTGTTACAAAAGGCAAATATACATGTATGAGCAAAGGTGTTGTGTATGTCATATTCTGTGATTGTAACAAATATTATATTGGAGAAACAAAAGAATGCTAGCAGATAGGATAAAAGAACATATTAGAGATGTTAAAAATAATAAAATTACTAGTCCTATTGCTGAACATTTTAACTCAGTGCACCATGGAAATATTGAGAATATAAAAGTGTCTGTTCTGGAACATGTTCCATTATATTATAATGATGTTGATAGGCAAAAAAATATGTTAAGACAAAAGGAATGCATTTTGATTATGAAATTTGGGACTTTGCATCCACATGGAATGAACAGAGAATGTAACTGGCAATGTCTTGTTTAAGACTATGACTTTAAATATATTTAAGCTATGTGATTTGATAGTTTAATTATGTAATTGATTGATTACTTGGTTTTTTGTATATATTGCAAGTGTTTTATGAGTTTTACTGTTTTACTCTGTAAAGGCTGTTGGCCGAGGCGCTAGAGAAGGAACTGTTCAACGAAATAAATTTTATTGGAAGGTAGAGCTGGGACTCACTGATAGTCTTTGTTGTTTATATATAAACAATTATTTTACTTTCACCTTTATTAATATCTAGACCAAGCATATTTAAATATTTAATTTCTTAATTTCTAGTTCCATTAATTCCTTATTTTTAGTGATTAGAACTACACCATCTGCGTAAGTAAGCATTATTGGAATATATACTCTATCTTCTTATATGTCATTTTTCAATTCTCTGTTAATTTCATTAACAATCACTTTCATAACTAATGTAAATAAAATGCTATTTGCCGGACAACCTTACTTTATCCCACATTCCATTTTAATTTCTTCACTTAACCATCCATTTAAAATTATTATACTCATACACTGACATGTTTACTTTTATTATTTTATCTCGTATATTGTAATCTATTAATATATTCCATAACTCATCATATTGTATTCTATCAAATACTTTGCTCACATCTCCTATCATAGCTTTAGTTTCTGTCTTTTTATTTATATCTATCACGTCTCTTAGTATCCATAGTAGGTCTTGGCTTCCTTTTCATTTATACCTTCAAGCAACTTAGTCACACCTTTTTGTAATATTTTACCTATTATTCTTATACATATTTTACAAAATGTATTATTCAGTACTACTGGTCTCCAGTTTTTAATATCCTCTATCTTTTTTTCCAAATAAATTTCATACCCCTGTACATATTTTCTTTTTAACTATCCCTTTTTCTAGCCACTCATTCAATACCTCCACAAAATGTCCTTTTTGCCATTCTTCCATGTTATAAATACTCAGTTCCATCTATCCCTCTGGCTTTTTTCCATATTCAATTCTTCTAAAATTCTATTAAGTTCTTCCACATTTATATTTTATCCATAATCTCACTGTCTTCCTTGCTTAATTTTTTTTAACTTTCCATATCTGCCTCTGTTTTATCTCCCTCTTTTTAAATGGGTTTTATATACTTTTATATTTCACATATTTTTCCTGTATAGTCACCCTTCCTCCATTATTACCCTCTCATTTTCTCTCACTTTCTTGTTCAAATACAGAGATGATACTTTTTTTCCCATGTAAAAAATATCTTTGATTATATAACATTTTTTTAATCTTCTCCTGATTTATTTCATATATCTTTTTCACCTTTTTGTAAAAGCTTGTATTATTTTTCAAGACCACCCTAAATACGGGCTTTTATTAGTTCATCAAAATCAGTGGCTGCGGTGGTTCAGCGGTTAGCATTGCCAACTCACAGCAAGAGGTTCTCTGGTTCGATTCTCAGCTGGGATGCCTTATGTGCGGAGTCTGCATGTCCTCCCTATAGTCATGTGGGTTTCTTCCGGGTGCTCCGGTTTCCTCCCACATCCCAAAGACATGCTCTAGGTGGATTGGACACTCTAAATTGCCTTAGGTGTGCATGTGTATGCCTTCTGTAGAAGATTGGGCGCCGGGCTGGCAACTCAACACTGTAAAACTCCACTGTCAATTGTTCTGCTGACCGTTGTTTGGCTATGGCAACCCTTAACAGGCAAAAGCTGAAAGAAGAAAATTAGTTCATCAAAATACGGATTTGTCAAGTACGCATTCATCAATGGCTGAAGTAATTCATTATAACGAAGCACATAATTTTTCCAGGGTTTGGAACCACTGGGCCATCAGCACAAGTCTGTCCTTTTCCCCACCATAGTGCAATCTCAGAGTTGGCATAATATAGTTGGGGGTGGGGGGCAAAACCTCTTACTTGGGTGGGTTTGATTTAGTGTGGTGTGTGCTCCAGAGTGCTAGAGCGCGAGTGCTTCCTAAACCTGGGAACAATTCCTTGCTTCTCTGCACTGAATTTCACTGTTTAGCCTTCATTGAATACTTATTTTGATGAATTAATATAGACCCCTCTAAATACGTCCTGACTTAACTTATATTTCTGCTTTTCTTTCCTTCTCCTCACTGCCTGACATTCTACAAGGCATTTTTATATTTTTCTTTAAAGCTAGTCTACCAATCTGTCCAATATTCATGGAAAATTCTCATTTTTACATGATCTTTCCAGTACTGATTCATTTCTATCTTCCTCATTTAAATCTTTCTCATTACATCTTTTAATAACTTTACCTAACCTTATGTATTCTTTTCCCTTCACTTCTAACCATATAGCCAAATGATCTGAAAAAACAGTTTTCTTTGTTCCTTCATTTATGATTTTTAAACTATCCAATTATAAAATAGTCAATTTCTGGTTTAATCTAATTTCTTTTGGAAGTCCAATCTTTATTACCCCATAAATATAACTTTCCATTTTCACTATTTCATATGCCTCCCAACATCATGCCCTTCTTTCTTTCTTTTCCTTTAATCACAGCTAAAATCGACCACTATTGTTTCCATGTTCCCTCTTACATAATTTAAGATTTTTTTTTAAACATTTCCTCTCATTCTTTCATAGTAACATATGCATACATTTCAATAATTCTGTATACATCATTTTATATCTTTTATTCAACACTGTTATTCTACCCAATTCCACTACAGTAAAATCTAAGACTTTTGCTGTTTTATTATATAACACACCAATCTCTGAACAGGTCTCTCTTTCCATATTCCAAACAATATTTTTACCCCATAGCTCTTCTTTCTGCAACCTTTCTTCTTCTGTTAATATTCTCATATCTTCTAGTTGCACATTCCATTGTAAAACACCTAACCTTCTTTTAATATTCTTTAAACTATTAACATTTATAGATAGGATTTTCAGCTTCTTACAAGTTTGTTGTCCCTTCTGTTACCCTTTGCCTTTTTTATTTTCTTTCACAATCACACTTTTAAATTTCCTTTATCTTTTACCGCCTTTCCTATTGAATTATTTTTCCACTCACTATTTTCAAATTTATATCTTCTTCTACACTTTCATTATGTTCATCTTCCTCGTCTATTATTTTTTCCTTATTCTCCTCTTGTGTTACATCCTGCTCTTCTTGTTCGTGTTCTATACTTTTTTTCTATATTGGACACACATTCTTATTTTTGTTCTTCTTTCACTTGTATTTGCTTATTACAATCTAACCTAGCATGTCCCATTTTCCCACATTTTTTACACATTGAATCACATTTTATTTGCTGCATGCCCCATCTTCCTGCAAATGAAACATTTCATTTAATCACAATTACTTAAGTGATCATACTTTCCACAGGGAAATAAAAATGTTTTTGGCTGACCCCATATCCAACAAAAGCTCTGTTACCTTTGATATTTACTGCACTTGGAATATGTATAAAGTTATAACTTTCCATTTTCAAAATCACCCCACAATCCCATCCCCCAGTCCTGTCATCATATATTTTTGTACTCTCCATAACTTCTTTGCATACAGTCTTTTAATACTTCTTTATTCACTTCAGTATGAAACTGTACAACAATCTTTTTTTATTTCTCTGCTGAATGTCTGTACTGTATAAGAGTTCCATAGATTACAGTCTTTCTTTTCTTTGCTATTTAGCCACACATAAAATTTCCTTTTCATCATCTCTCTTTCTCCTTCTCCCACTGACTTTTCTTCTTTTACTGTTCATGCATAAGATTTCTTCTTTCCTGTGACTTCTCTCACCTCATCTTCTTGTATTTTAATGACTTTGCCCCAAGATACTGCCACTTCACTTTCTGGTTTGCTCTGGCTCATCATTTCTTTTAGGATGTACATTCCACAACCCTCTTGACTGCTGGATTGTAATTATACATTCCAATGTTGACCCATCAAACAGCCCTTTTTGAAACATGTATTTGGAATCCTGTGCAAGTTCATCAGCCTTCAGTTCACCTTTTCTTCACCCTTCTTCTCTCTTCTTGCCATCTCATCCTCTACGTTCATTTGTTTTGCTAACTGGTAGCTTTCTGATACCACTACCTTCTCCAGATCTCTTTCTTCTACTTGATGCTTGACATTCTCCTCACACTCACAAAATGCCTACATCTTACTCTGATGATCATCTCAGAGCCACCTACACCCTTGGAATGGAAGCCAGCAGCATAACAGCAAAGTGAGTCCCTGTTCGGAGTAGGGGAAGTTCCCCGATGTCCTGGCCAAATTTTTCCAAGTAGTATGAATACTGTCTCAAGCCTCTCCTGAAAAGAGAATACCAGCTCAGTGGGACTAACCTGGTCAACAAAGAAGAATCAACTAAATAATTAAACAGTGTAATTCCCTATACCTTTCACAGCAGGCATACAATATGCTTTCTGTGTGCACAGTTTGCAAATTCCTGGCTTCACCCTTGGTTGATACCTCATTTTTTCCCATCCCTTGTATATTTTAATTTTTATGGTAATTCCCTGATTACATCAGTAATGCCACTCACAGTTTCATACTTCTTTTTGATAAAAAAATGCATGTCAATATAAACCTGTTGTTCCATTAACTTTTAAGTGAACTAGTCATTATTTCAAAGCTGTCCCAGATTTTGGGCCTTTGTCCCCCATTATTTTTGGCTTTGTGCAACAGGAGCGGCCTTAGGTCAACTGGTGCCCTAGGCAAAAGGGATCCATGGTGTCCCCCACCAGACCACCTGGTGCCCCCATCCTGGTCTGCCTACACCAAATAACACTGAAAAAGCGCCCCTGTTAGAGCGGCACCCTAGGCGGCTGCCTAGTTGGCCTATGCCTAAGGCCGGCTATGGGTGTGGGAGAAAGGACTCTACTGAGTGATTAAGTTTCAGTCCTAGAAAAGAAAGTAGTCCTGCAGTTTGGCTTATGCTTAAAAGAAGTTATAAAATAAATGTATTTTTCTTAACAGTTTCATTGTGACATACTGCTGTATTGTCTTTGAGAACTTTCATAAATGGGTACTCTGAGAATGGGGCTGGCCCTAACTCGTACCTTTCTTCAGTGGTAAATTGATGATGATTGCTGGTACTAATAATGACAGATGTTTGCATTATTTTCAAATGAACGGACACCAATGTAAAACCTGTTATTCTAGACAATTTCTAAGTACATAGGAGAAAGCAAAATTATTTAATATGTGTCAGTAATTATGGGCTTTTGCCACCTACTTAACTTTTGGTTTTATTCTTGGTTGCTGCTGTACTAAGATGTTCAGAGCAATGACTAAGTTTATTTACTACACATCTTTCTAGTGTTCAGTATTCTGAAGAAGTCCTTAAGTATTAGAAGGAAAAATATATATAATTTTTATATTTTTGTATGGTATACTTTATTCATCTATTTACTTGCACCAGTACAGTACAGCTATTGGGGCGTGTGGAGACAAAGTGAACCTTATCATGTTACTACTTTATTTATTGTGAGCTATGAGTTAAGGACAAAGCAAACTGAGTAATTCTGCAGCAGCAATTTGCTCTGCATTGCTGTGGCTATTTTTTAAACAATTTGTTGATTACAAGTGATCACCAGAAGTGGTTATCTATTTTGTGGGAGGGGCAGTTGGTGCATGAAAGCAAAGGACATTTACATGAATTTTGCAAAACATAATTAGTTATGGCAAGTTTGGGGAAAAGGGGGTGTGGGCATTTGTTATTTGTAGCAAGGAGGTGGATGATTTGTGGACTCAGCTAACTTGGCTCCCCATCCTCAAAAATGGTTTGACCTCAGAGAATGATTATATTACAAAGGGGGTATAGGGGGTGCAGTCTCTTACAACACCCAGGATAGACTTGACAGAATCCTATAAGAGATAGGGGAGTCAGCTAGAAACACAAAGTATGCAAAAGAATTATTCAGGAATGTTATAAGTAACCAATGCAAGGAGCATGTAAAAATGTCCAAGAGTGGGAGGTTGAAATAGATTGTTGCCCCCTTTTTTTTTTAAATATTCAAACATCAGAGGTATAAATAGAAGGTGTGTGCCTTTATCAGTAAAGGGGTAAGAAGGCATGCTGCATGTGAAAACACATGGTCATTACATGAACATTATGTAATAAAAATATGGCTTGTCAGGGTCAGTGCTTGTGTCTCATAGCAGCAAACTGAAATATGGTATTGAGGGCATTATGCTTTTCATTTTCTTCTCAATGATAAATTATAAGTATACATAAAGTGGATGCCATTTTTGGGGGCATGTGATGTATGAAAGCAAACAGTAGTCACTTCTTACTGACTATTGATATCTTTTTTCTGGGAGGGGGAGTAGTACTTGTTAAAGAGTAATCTGGCAGTTACATTTCTGGAACACCATAAAAGTCAGAGGTACTGTACCTTCTCAGGAATGGCACCTTCCTCAGGGGAAGTATGCATGTATTTTGTACCAAAGTACCTTACTAGAAGTCCATGATTTTTTTATTGTTAATAGTCTTCAGTGAAGCAAAATATGGTCTCTTAAGCACAGCTGGTAAATCCAGCATTTCAGGTGACTTTTTTTGCTACAATTTAGCAATATGCTTGGTTTCCACCTAGGTGCTTTTTACAAAAGACTGCAGACAGGTGGTTTATAAAGGCAAACAGCAGTTACAGGATCTCGCTTGATTGATTATTGCTACAGTGTGTTGGTCGGGGGACATCAATGACCTGTCAAAGTGTCATATGACCATTATATTCATGTGACCTTTGCACAGAAGTTGGACATTCCATTGAGACAGTGTGTGTTTTGTACTAAATACCTTTTTAGAAGCTTTTCATTTTTTTTATGAACTCTTTGTTGAACTAACATATGACCTCTTATATACAGCAAGTAAATATAGATTTAAGAGGGCTTTTGCTGTCCACCTAGGTGCTATGTGACCTCTGAACAAGAGGACTGGGAATAGCTAAAGAGGAAATGAAATGGCTATTATAGGATCACTTTTGATTTGTTGACGGAGGTGACAGTATCTATCAAAGACCAATATGACCATCATATTTGTGAATTTTCTTCCCAGTCAAAGGTAATATTCCCTTTCAGAAGGGGCACGGCCATTTGGGGTAAATGTTTGTATTTTATATCAAAGTAACATTACAAGTCCCTGATTTTTTTTAATGTGAACTTTCTGCGGAACTGACATATGACCTCTTATATACAGCTAGTAAAGCCAGTATTTTAAAAGGCTTTTGTTGCTGTAGTTCGGCACTGTGTGCTGCTTTTTTTTCCTGGAGATTATTTGACCTCTGCATAAAAGGTTGTAGACAGGTGATGTATGAAAGCAGCTAGTTGCAGGATCACTTCGGAATAATTACTGATGTGGTTTGTTGGGGGGAAGGATCTGTCAAAGGGCTACCGATCATTATATTTATGTGTTCTCTTTACAGTCAGAGGTAGTGTATTCAAAACTGGTAAAGACCACTGAGACAGATATGTATGCTTCATACCAAAGTATCTCATTATAAGTCACAATATTATCCCTGTGAGCTGTCTTAAAGAATCTGACACATTGCTTCTTATATACAGCTAAGTAAAGCTAGAGTTTCAGAATGCTTTTATTGTCAGTCTGGTACAATACTTCGTCTCTACTCGAGGGCTATTTGACCTCTGCAGAACAGGCTGAGTAAAACTAATGTCCAGAATATATGCATACTAAGTTAACAATGTCTAAAGGTGAAATTACTACATACTTTCCTGAAAGGAAAATGTTTGTTTTTGTTGTAACATGTTATGCCAGCAATGCCATACTTTCAAGCAGTTAAAGTGGTGAAGTCAAATTCAGGGACATGCTGCACTGGAAGGTCTGTGGTTAGAATTCACTTCTGTGTGTGTTTTGTAGATGAATATCATGTTATAAAGTAAAAGTTTTGCAATAATTTCAAAGGTGGAGGACATAACCTTGGCATGAGTTCATGCATCTAACATTTTGCATTATGCTGTTTTCATTGTGGGTACTGTGGTGAACTTCTGCTCAGTACACTAAGTAAAATGATGGTCTAAGATACATATTTACAGACTTGTCAAAACATGTGAAGTAAAACTCTTATGTATTATATCATAAAAATAATAACTGTAGTATGATATGTTCCAATGCCACATTTTTGAGCAGCTAAACCTGAGGAGTGAGATATTGACGTGTGGACCAGTAAGAAGCTCTGAGGTTAGAACTGCAGTTTAGGTGCGTCTCATACCTGAATATTCTGCTGTTGTTAACCTGAAAGCTGTATAATGAAGTCAAAGAGAGGCAAGAGATATAAACTTTCAAAGACAGGTCCCAGTTCATGAGCCTTCTGATATTTTGAATTGTACCCTAATTTTCATTGTGGGTGTTAATGTGAAATTGTGCTTAGTACTGAGTACAATAATGGTCTAAAATACTTCTTAAATGAGATGCCAATGCATCATTTTTTTGTCACTGGACTTCTATTTCTCTCTCTCTATTTATTTTTATTTTATTTATTTACATTTGTTGACCGGGCTAGTCTAGCTGGATACATATCCCTTTTCAGTAGAGGCCCGAGGAGAAAAGCTCCAACATAAGTAAATTAATACATTCAAAATATTATAAAAAAGATTAGTTTTACATTACAAAATAAGACATGAAAAAAATAAATTGTGAATAAAGTAACGTTTCATTAGAGTAGAAGTAAAAAAATTAAACAAGTCTTAATGCTTTAGTAGGGTTCATGTGAAGTCAATCAAAACTAAAACAATTTAACATTAGGAAACATGTTATAGTGTTGTTCATAAGATATGGGAGGGTAATTGATTAAGGAAAGCAGGAATGTAAGAACCAGGGGAGGGGAGAGATGAAAAGTAGATTCAATCAGGCTTTGAGCAGGGGCAAAGCCAATGTATTTTAAGGTGGTCTCTAAGATGTTTTTTAAAGATTACAGAGGATGAGAGTGAGGTGAGTGTATTTGGAAGTTTGTTCCAGATTCTACTCACAACATTGGAGAAGAGGGAATCGCCTGCTTTGTTATTAGAAGGGTTGCAGGCAATAAGAAGTTTATTAGCTGAGCGTAGTGTAGAAAAGATTTTTATAAGGGAGATCAGATTAGTAAGGATGGGAGTATTATAGGGATGGTGCAGGATTTTTGTGCAATCACAAGTTGATTGTATTGTAGTTGGTTTTGTAGTTCTAACCATCTGAGTTGTTTAAGGTTAAGGCAGTGATGAGTTCTGTATGGAGAGCCAGTAGCAAATCTGGTTATGTTATTGTAGCTAGTTTCAAGTTTGGTGAGATTATGCTTAGATAGATTGGTGTAAATGGCAGAAGCATAGAAAAGGGTGGAAGTAAGGTGAGTCTGGGCTATGGATTTCTTAGCTAGAGGTGTAAGGAAGGGTTTTATTCTATACAGGGAGCCTAATTTTTTATTAACAGTTTTTATAATATTATTAACATGGGCATCGAAGGTGAGGTTATGGTCGATAGTCAGTCCAAGTAGTTGGGCAGTAGAATCGGGGGAAATGCAGGTTCCATTGTCAGAGGTAATAGTGAAGTGGAACTGAGGAGATTTTATAGTGGGAGTAAAGAGTAGTAGCTTAGTTTTCTTAGGGTTAAGAAGAAGGCAGCGTTGTGTGAACCAGTTTTCAACTGTGTTAAATACATTTTGTGTAAGGGTGTGGAGAGAGGAAGAAGATTTGGCAGTACAGATAAGAGTAGAGTCATCAGCGTATTGTATACAGGTGGATTGTTGAATTGTAGTAAACTGCATGTGTCCTTACACATGGAGCCACCATCTAAGTGTAATAGTCATCACTACTGATCACTTATGCACCCTGCCTGTCTTTAATGCAAGGATGACAACCCTACTCTCAGCATATAGGTATTGATAATGTGTATACCTTGCTTGTCTATAATTTTAGGGTGACAGACTTATTCTCAGCAAATCAGCACTGATCATGTGTGTACCCTGTTAGAGGAAATTCATTAGGCAGAAATGTTAGGATGGAATTATTCAACTGAATTTTTTTTAGGCATTATGTTGGGACTACCTCTACATAAAATTGAAATAGGAAAGTGTAATTGTATTGTTAAGCTGCAAAATGAATGAGGCATTGCTAGATGAATGAGGCTTTGATAGAATATTGTTAGGCTGTCATTTGAATAAGGCTTTTGTTAGAAGCAACATTATCAGGTTACAATATGACTGAAGCACTGTTAGGATAGTGACATGGTCAAAAGTGCATAAATAGGAAGCTTGTTTAGTATATGGTAAGATTTTAGAGATAGGGAAACATAGTTTTTTTTCTGTGTGTTCAGCATGCTTGTGAGGATGAGCAGGCAGTGAAAGTCATGCAAATGTCATTTTGTGATGATGGCAGTCACTGTAAGTCATGTGACTGCAAGGCTCCACTTAAAAAGTATGCAAAGGGTTTCTAAAGTGATGGTGGGCTTTGAACCATCATCTAAATGAAAAAAAAGTTTATTGGATGATGTACTGTGAAGGTGTTAGCCCTGTTCCGGGCACATCATTACTGATTGTTGTCCATATCCTGAAAAGGTAGTTTTAATTCAGACGGAAAAATAAATTTTACTGGACATAACCCTCCCTGTCTATATTGTGAGGGTAACAGCTGTACTCTAAGCAGATCTGTATTGATTATGTGCATACCATGCCTGTCTGTAATGTGAGGGTGACAACCTTACTCTCTGCACATCACTATTGATCATGTGCATATACTCCCTGTCTGTAATGTGTGGGTGACAACTTGACTCTCAGTACATCAGTACAGATTACGTGTACCCTGCTCATCTGTAATGTGAGGGTGATAGCCCTATTATCAGCACATCAGTACTGATCACGTGTAGTGTGCATGTCTGTTATGTGAGGTGACAACTTGACTCTCAGTACATCAGTACAGATTACATGTGTACCGCGCTCATCTGTAATGTGAAGGTGACAACTCTACTCTCAGCATACGAGTACTAATCATATGTGTACTTTTGCATGCTCTCTCTGATACCATGCCTGGCCTGACTCAAAAGTGAGGACAACAGCTCTGATCTCAGTATATCAACAATGATCATGAGAGTATACTCCCTGTTTGTAATGAGAAGGCAATAGCTCTACTCTCAGCACATCAGTACCAATCATGTGTACCGTGCCTGACTAATATGAGGGTGACAGACCTACTTTCAGTACATCAGCATTGATCACATGCATACCCTGCTTGTCTGTAATGTGAGGGTGACAGCCCTAATTTCTGCACACCGGTATGAATCAAATGTGTACCTTTGCATGCTACCTGTGGTATCCTGTTACATACTTTATCCCTATGTATACAAGGCATATTCACCAGCTTGGGTTGTTAGACTTACTCACAGATGACGAACAGTGTCAAATAACACTGCAGCAAAATTCATTGCACTCACTGAAATTAAGTACTTGTATCCTCAGGCTTTAAAGAGTTACCAAATGGAGAAATTAACTGAAAAATGTACTTTATACTAATGTGTCCTGATTGTGTACAAAATAACATTTTCAAAGCATGCGTGATGCTCATTGCCCTTGCCATGTTCACAGTCTTCAGTTGGCTGCGTTTTGTAACTACACAAAACATAAGGTCATATCTTTACAGCTGTGCTCTGCATACTATTTTAGTCAGAGGATAAAGATGACAGTCAAACAAACTAAAGGAGAGCATTTAAAAATAAAATCATTTGATAAATGGAACAGTGTTATAAATCCAAAATATTTTATTGTACACATTTCCCAATGTTTCCGTACAATAGAAAAGAAATTCAACATTCAAGAGAACAAAATATATGAAGGTGAGCAAGGACTGCTTAAACTTGCCCAGAGTTCACCCTCAAGATTCCAATAACTCCTGATTCTCATTAAGTGGCATCCAAAAGAAGGACTGCATCTAGGATTCACAGTCACCTTGTCTAGCACCCAAAGCTGTCTACTAGGCTGTTCTGATTTACAGTTCCCTCACTCCCCTACCTGCTCTACTAAGTAGTGAGATTAAGTGTGGCAGGGGGGTGACCTACACTAATGATGTCCATGGGGGAATTTGAATAATACAGCAATTCAAATATATACTCAGTCATTTCTGTGCAAAGCAGTGCACAACATTTTGCATGTGTACACAGGAATTTCTGTGCAAAGCAGTGCACAAAATGTTGTATATGTACATAACAATTTCTGTGCAAAACAGTGCACACAATGGTTGTGTGCACACAGCAATTTCTGT
Source organism: Protopterus annectens (assembly GCF_019279795.1). Classification (NCBI taxonomy): domain Eukaryota; kingdom Metazoa; phylum Chordata; order Ceratodontiformes; family Protopteridae; genus Protopterus; species Protopterus annectens. Next base: position 130,855,192 of record NC_056741.1, read on the forward strand.
GTAAAGGGGTGCACAAAATGTTTATATGTGCACAGCAGTTTAGCTGACTGCACTTATAATGTGCTCATGGGGAACCAGGGCAGTTTCGCCTTGCTCAGACTGATGATTCTGAGTAGTAGTGCAGAGAAAATGTACGGCAGGCTATGGGAACACATAACTATATGTGTGTGTGTGTGTCTGTGTGCACGCGGGCATGGGGAGTACACTGACAGTATATGAATGAGTTATACAAGTCTGAACAATGGGAAATGTTCACAAACCACAAAAAAGTAATAGCACAAACGCTAAGCTACTTAACTCTTACCCACCAAAAAAAAAAGAAGAAAAGAAAAAATGTATTAAATATCGGTAAGTGCTTTTATCGACTGTAAAACTTCATCAGACAAATGTAGAACAAGCATACATACCATCACTTAAATACTAAAATAAAATCACGTGGTCCTATTACTTGATAACAATCCTATTAATTATTCTTATGTAAAGTCATAGCAATCATTTTTGATATTTCATAAAAACATTCATAAAAAATAAAAACTTTTCATCAAAAGTTAATAATCCTTACTAACCAATACATAAATAAAAAATAAGTAATAAAATATGAAATACCTAGAGCAACAATTAAAATACCGCAAGATGAATAATATCAACTATAAAAATTGACCCAATATACATTTCTTACGTTAACCCAATAATTTAAATTTCATTACAACTTCCTGTATAAAATATTCATAAATAGAAATAACCATAAAACAACATTCCTAAAAAGCAATAAATTGTTAACATATTAATCATACATTGTTTATTTATTCTAATACTTTTTTGCGGGCTTGACTATCTACTCAATGCTTGCATCTTTAAAAGTGGTGCTGTGGACACATGCTCATTAGTATGTATTACTATTAAAGTATTAGTGTAAATAAACAATGTATGATTAATATGTTAATTATCTGTATAATTTTTAGCAATATTGTTCTATGTTTATTTCTATTTATGAATATTTTATACAGGAAGTTATAATCAAATTTAAATTATTGGGTTAACAAGAAATGTATGCAAGACAATTTTTACAGTTAATATTCTTCATCTTTGGTACTGTAATTGGTGCTCTGGGTATTTCATTTTTATTATTTATCTTTGTTATGTATTGGTTAGTAAGTGACTAACTTTAGATGAAAAGTTTTTATTTTTTATAAATGTTTTTATGAATTATCGTAGATGATTGGTATGACTTTAAGAATAGCTAATAGTTAATAGGATTGTTATTAAGTAATAGAACCAACCACTGGGGATGCACAAGCCAGTGCATTTCTTCATGCCAGTCCCAAGCCTGGATAAATGGGGAGGGTTAAATAAGGAAGGGTATCCGGTGTACAACCTTTGCCAGATGACATATGCGGACAATACAGATTTCCATACAGGATCGGTCGAGGCCCAGGTTAACAACAACCGCCACCAGTACTGTTAGCCAACAGGGTGTTGCTGGAAATTGGATTACTGTTGGCCGAAGGAGAAGAGGAGGGAGAAGGCATGCCTGAAGGCAGGAAGAAAGGAGGAAGGTTAGGAGTGTGGTAGTGAGTGTAGGAACTTTGTTGGCAGTAGGACTGGTAGAGGGAGAGAGCTAGCTGATATGATGGAGAGAAGGAAGGTTGATATATTGTGCATGGAGGAGACCAGATGGAAGGGGAGTAAGGCCAGGTGTATTGCATTTGGGTTCAAAATTGCTCTATCATGGTGTGGATGGGAGGAGAAATGGGGTAGGGGTTATTCTGAAGGAACAGTATGCCAAGAATATTTTTGGAGGTGAAAAGAGTGTCGGATAGAGTGATGTTTATGAAGCTGGAAATTGATGATGTGATGATGAATGATGTTAGTGCATATGTTCCACAAGTTGGGTGTGTGATGGATGAGGAAGAAAAATTTTGAAGCGACTTGGATGAAGTGGTGGTGAGTGTACCCAAAGGTGAGAGAGTGATGATTGGAGTGGATTTCAATGGGCATGTTGGTGAAGGAAACAGAGGGGATGAGGAAGAGATGGGTAGGTATGGTGTTAAGGAGAAGAATGCAGAAGACCATATGGTAGTGGATTTTGCAAAAAGGATGGACATGGCTGTGGTGAATATGTATTTTAAGAAGAGGGAAAAACACAGGGTGACGTACAAAAGTGGAGGAAGATGCACACAGGTGGATTATATCCTATGCAGGAGGGCCAGTTTGAGGGGGGATTGGAGACTGTAAAGTGGTGATAGGGGAAAGCATAGTTAGGCAGCATAGAATGGTGGTCTGTAGGATGACATTGGTGAATAAGAAGAGGAGCAGTTTGACGGCAGTGCCAAGGATTAAATGGTGGAAGCTGAACAGGATGACTGTAAGGTGAAGTTCAGGGAACAGTTAAGACAGGCACTGGGTGGGAGTGAAGAGTTACCAACTAGTTGGGTAAGTATAGCAGAGCTGGTAAGGGAGACAGCTAGAAACATGCTTGGTGTGACATCTGGACAGGAGGAGGACAAGGAGACCTGGTGGTGGAACGAGGAAGTGCAGGAG
>NC_056741.1:130858232-131040732 GCF_019279795.1 Protopterus annectens
TCCTGTAGTGTTTGCAGAGATGTCTGATGTCTGAGTCCTGTACTGTATATGGAGATGTCTGATTTCTGAGTGCATGCAAAGATATCTCCTGTCTGATTCCTGTAGTGTATGTGGAGATGTCTGATGTCTGATTCCTGTACTATATGCGGAGTTTTGTCATGTCTGATTTCTGAGTGTATATGATGATATCTCTTGTCTGATTCCTATAGTATATGTGAAGATGTCTGGTTTCTGAGTCCTGCAGTGTATGTAGAAATGTCTGATGTCTGATTCCTGTAGTGTATGCAGAGATGTCTGATTCCTGTAGTGTATGGCAGCGATGTCTCTCTGATTCCTGTAGTTTATGCACGCATGTCTGATTCCTATAGTGTTTGCAGAGATGTCTGATACCTGAATTCTGTAGTGTATGTGGAGATGTCTGATGTCTGATTTCTGAAGTGTATGCCGAGATGTCTGATTCCTGTAGTGTATGCGGCGATTTCTGATGCCTGATTTCTGAGTGTAGACGGAGATGTCTGATGTCTGATTCGTGTAGTGAATGCAGAGATGTCTGATGTCTGATTCATACTGTGATGTGACCATGCAGTAGCTGGCATAGCCTTTAACTAGCACTGTATCCATTTGGTTTGTTCACTGTGAACTTGCAGTGTCACTGTGTACTTGTCATGGACTAATGTAGGTGGAATAGATGCCACTTTTTTAACTGTAGTGTCATGACCTGCACCAGTCATTGTTGGTGGTGTGTGAAGTGGTTGTTCTTCACTGTCTGTGATGGATGATAGTGGTGTGGTAGTTATGACAGAAGCCACTACAGTGTGGTCCATACCTTCCCCAGGATTACTGAACCACTATCCCCTATATGTAGAGGGAAGACTGAGGCCATTAATTGGACGAATACCTACTATTCTGAAGGATATCACACAATTTATGAAAGACTTGCATGACCATGTACAAGATGTTGATATTGGTTCTTGTTTATTAGTTACACTAGATGTCAATTTTTTTTTTACTTGTATACCAAATATATATGGTATTGAAGCTATAAGAGACATCATGACTACATGCCATGCTTATACCAATGATCATTCCTTCTTAGTATGTACTTTTCTGGAATTGATACTAGATAATATTTTCTTTTTTGTTTGATCAAGAACTGTATTTGCAGAAACAGGTTGTCGCTATGGGCACCCCATGTGCAAATACATATGCAAACTTGGTTATGCATTTTTGGGAACAGTACCATTTATATAAGGATGTGTCGTATGGTTATGTGAAGATTTACAGATGGTTTGTGGACGATGTTCTTTTGCTGTGGGGAGGAGATGCAAACTCCTTACGAGCATTTATAACACATTCGGAGTCTACGACTAATTTTCTTATGTTTACCGTCAATTTCTCCAGTTAGGACATAAGAGTTTTTGGATGTTTTTAGTCAGGAAAAATGTGGAGAACAGGATTTTTACTTCCTTACACTGAAAAAGTTGTTGGAGAAATGGTTTATTATACAATGAAAGTATGCATCATAGGCACATTTCCAAATATTGCAAAAAGCCAGTCTATGAGGTTAACCAGGATATGTAGTTATGAGAACATGTTATCACATTAGATGGCTGCTTTAGCAAGGTTGTTTACAGACAGAGGTTATGATGCCAGGATGGTGAAGGGAATACAGGAAGGAATTTTAGCCAATGAAACAGTGCCTAATATAACAAGCATATATTCACTAAAGGGGAGAACTCATAGAGGTAAATCTAAAAGACCATTTGTGTCTTTTAAAACTAAGTATACGAGTGATATCAGTCTTGTATGGAACACCATAAAGAAGAATTGGCATCTTTTTTTTTTTTTTTTTTTCAAAATCTCTTTATTTGAATTTTCAGATATTAACAGCGATACAGCCAATAAAACACACAAAACAAACAGTACATACAAAATGGAAACGGTCAAAAAACTAATAACACAAGAAATACATATACACTATATGCACTAGAAGTCACTACATCATCAAATGGAGTATAAAAGGTTTTTAACATCACTTAAGAAAGTGAGGGATAGTATAAAGGACATATTTTATGAAGAAGATAAATATAGCAATTCAACCACTTATTATACTTAAGGTAATTAGGGAATACAATCAGATATATAAAGAGGAAAAAGGGATAGAAGAGAGAAAAAAAAAGAAAAACTAAAAACTGATTATAATGCAGTTATTGCATAATATAAATTTGTTTTATCATGTCAGTGTACAGACTATATTTCTTTGTTAAGAATTATATCTAGTAAGTAACCCCAATATTTCTCATAATAGTGTTTCTTTTTTGTTTTTTTATAAACTCGTTTGTGAGATGAGATATATTTAATAGCAAGGTTGCTAAAGTTTTGAATTGAACCGAATTGTAAGAATTGTCATCTTTTAACCTTAGATCCGCAGACTAGTAGGATTGTAGGTGCTATGCCTAGTTTTATTTATAGAACTAATAGCAATTTGAAGGATTTGCTATGTGGTACTAAACAATATGTTAACACTAAATTTAGTAGAGTAGGCACCTTTCCCTGTGGTAGGTGCAGGGTATGTGATGTTTTAACTAAGACACAGGAGTTTACACACCCTCAGATGAATTTTACTCTTAGACCCAGGTTCTATGCTGATTGTAACACTACTTATTTGGTGTACTTGGTACTTGTAATCACTGCTCCTGTTTTTATATAGACAAGACAATACAATGGTTTAGGGATAGAGTCAGTAGACATATTTATGAAATTAAAACAAAAAATGCTAATAACGCGTTAGCTAAACAAAACATTGAGTCATCAGAACATAGTTTTAGGGTTTTACAATGTTCTTTGCATAGCATCAGAGGTGGAGATAGCAATAATTATGTGGAACAGTTAGAGCTACACTGGATAATAAGGTTGCAGGCACATAGATGCCCAGGTTTAAATGCTAGTGTTAGCATTAAACCTGTACTATATGGGCGTAGACTCAAGACTAGATGAAATCATATTCTAGGTGGGTATGGTTAATGGTTTTTATTGGGTTTTGTATTAGATAAATGTGTTTGATTTTATTGAGATCTGATGAAGCATATTACTATATGAAAGCGGTTATCCATTTTATGTCTTGCAATAAACTGATTTTTACTGCTGTGGTTGCCTTGTTGGCTCTTATTGTATTTTTGCTCATTTGGACTTCTAACATAGGCATTTGGGGAGTGCTGGCTGTTTTTTTTTAATTATTCCCCAGGATAAAGGGATGATTCGCATGCTTCCTGGTAAGCATGTTATGAAGCATGCATGCAGCATGCTATGAAAGTATTGCAGGCAGTGAAAGGTGTATACTACATAGTCCCCCAGATATATCCAGAAAGTGTATATGTGTTTTCTACCAAGTAAGCAAATGCTTATTGATGTTTCTGATGTGTATGTAGGTGATATTATACTGTTGTTTTGTGATGTATTTGAGGATACTTATGGATGTCATCAACCAAAGTTCCACTAAATATTCTGTGTCATTAGCTGTGCATTATACAATGAGTCCCTATTACTACTCAAAAACATGCACGCTGATTGGCCAAACCTAATGTAAATCCCACAATATACCAACAGAAAACGGTACGGACGCCCAGACTTTTTACCATTGGTATAAAGTGCCACAAAACCTTTTTTTTTTTTACAATTAAAAAAAAAAAGAGAAAACAGAACAACAGAGACTTTCTTTTTTCCGTTGCTTCCGTTTCAAAGCATTGATGTACTGGGTATGCATGGGAACGCAAGTCCCATACACATGCGCAGTACATCAAAATGAAGAAGCAGTATACCACAACCGGCGGAAGAACAGTAATCCGCCATTATACAAAGACATTATTTAAGAAAATTAAGTATTTTTTTTTCTTAACTAATGTCATTGTATAATAGCAAAAACCGACTCCGTGGTTGTGGTATATTGAAGATTTACCCACGGTTGCCTTTGTTTAATCACTCAGGCTTCACCCTCATGATTAAACCACACCAACCATGGGTAAATCTTCAATATACCACACCACATCATCGGGTATTGCTTTAATAGAGCATGTGAGTTGAGGGACCTGAGTAGACAAATTTGTCTTCTGCATATGTTTGCTTTGTATGATATATGCACTTACAACTGAGTGGCCTTGTGGAATTTCCCTGTATGTGAGGCAGAGATCCAAATGGCCTGTATGTCATATATGGGAATCACTGGTACTACCAGGATGCTATGATAACACATTGGTTATTGACCCATGTATGTTACACAGTATTTGACAGTTGATGGAATTGCCACTTTATTTAAAGATGTCCACAGAAACTAGGTGGGGCCTTTAATGTCATAGATGCACAATTGGTAGTACCCAGTGCTTCACCAAGGTGGACACTATCAATGAAGCCACCCATGGCCATGGCTGTCTCCTGTGTTTTGCTGGAGAAACATATGTCTTCTTCCTCACGTGGAAGTAGCATATCTAGAAATGTATGGAGTATTCTGCAGTCCAGTATCTGTGATACATCCGTTGTGTCCTCTATTTGTCTCTGAAAGGTCTCTGCAAGTATTGTGAGAGATACACATCCTTCGATGCCCACTAACAGAAGAAGCCCATGAATTTCTTCCAGTCTCATTTATGGGCAAAGCATGTCAACCAACACTTGTATGAGATCTCTGTCCAAGCTAAAACAGTCAGTCAGCTGCTGATCAGTTAGCAGGTAGTATGTAATCAATTACTGCTGCCATTTTCATTTGTTCTGCTGCAGTATCATGCTACTGGATGCATGTAGATGTGCTGATTAACAGTAAGCGCTGGTTCATGAATGCTGCTGCTGCTACAAATGTGTTTTCCAGCTGCAACTGTCAAAAGTTTCTACAGGCTGTTTGCCATGATAGCAACTTGTAGATTGCTGTGCATCTAATGCAGCTAGTGGCTATAATTCAAGAACTGCTTTCAGTGGCACTCATTTGCATAACATTATGAACTCATTAAACTGTGCAATTTTATTTGAATATCATTATACAGTCCTTTGCATACACCATCTTCTGTGCTCTTTTCTTTACCGATCCACAGGAGTACCTGTAGCTATCAGTCACAGCCTACCTGCATGTAACTGTGCTCTGCACAATAATGTGCTGCATGCTAAGCAACCTATCTATGAATCCTAGCCTGGGACAACTCACTGGACTTGATATACAGTTGTTGTCACGCTAACATTCATAATGGTGATCCTGGTATACAGGCATACCTCTCAACGCCTTAGCACAGGAATTCTGGTCAAAGCCAAAAATAATGGGGGGAATAAAGTCTAAAATCAGGGACAGATTTTAAGTATTGCTTCTATAAACTTCAAACATTATTAGAATTTGAATTAGCATGCATTTTCTGAAGGATATGAAGTCTTAAACTCAAGAGACTGTCATAATTTAGTGACTTTAGTCCTTAATGATATTCCACAAAATTCTTGACAGTTAAGAATTATGCATACAGGACAATAGATTGAGACATTTAGTAAACTGTTTTTACCAGCAAAAAATAATGAAATGGCCATTTATACATTTACAAGGAGCTTTGTATAATTTCTGCCTTCAAAGCTCCTTTGTCTGCAGATATCACTTGACGTGCCTCTTAACTTTCTAGCACAAAAATTCTTCAGGGAGCTAAACATAACGGGAGGACAAATTCTCAAAATTAGGAACAGATTTTAAATATTGCTCTTAGAAGTTTAGAAAATTTTTAGAATAAAAGGTTTTGCATTAATATGCATTTTCCGAAGGATATGAAATCTGAAACTCCAGTACCTGTCATTATTAAGTAACTTTAGTCCTCAGTCTGACTATCTGATCATTGTCCTGGTGCTACAGCAGTAGATTAAATACTGAGGAGCAGTGCAAAAGCACTATCTGATCCTTGTCCTGGTGCTACAGCAGTAGATTAAATACTGAGGAGCAGTGCAAAAGCACTATCTGATCCTGGTCCTGGTGCTACATCAATAGATTAACTACTTAGGTGCAGAGCAAAAGCACTATCTGATCCTTGTCCTGGTGCTACAGCAGTAGATTAACTAATTAGGAGCAGTGCAAAAGTGCTATGTGATCCTTGTCCTGGTGCTACATCAATAGATTAACTACTGAGGTGCAGAGCAAAAGCACTATCTGATCCTTGTCCTGGTGCTACAGCAATAGATTAAATAATGAGGAGCAGTACAAAAACACTATCTGATCCTTGTCCTGGTGCTACAGCAATAGATTAAATAATGAGGAGCAGTGCAAAAGCACTATCTGATCCTTGTCCTGGTGCTACAGCAGTAGATTAAATACTGAGGAGCAGTGCAAAAGCACTATCTGATCATTGTCCTGGTGTTACAGCAGTAGATTAAATACTGAGGAGCAGAGCAAAATCACTATCTGATCCTTGTCCTGGTGCTACAGCATAGGAGCAGTGCAAAAGCGGTATCTGATCCTTGTCCTGGTGCTACAGCAGTATATTAAATACTGAGGAGCAGTGCAAAAGCACTATCTGATCCTTGTCCTGGTGCTACATCAATAGATTAACTACTGAGGTGCAGAGCAAAAGCACTATCTGATCCTTGTCCTGGTACTACAGCAATAGATTAAATAATGAGGAGCAGTGCAAAAGCACTATCTGATCCTTGTCCTGGTGCTACAGCAGTAGATTAAATACTGAGGAGCAGTGCAAAAGCACTATCTGATCATTGTCCTGGTGCTACAGCAGTAGATTAAATACTGAGGAGCAGAGCAAAATCACTATCTGATCCTTGTCCTGGTGCTACAGCAGTAGATTAACTACATAGGAGCAGTGCAAAAGCGCTATCTGATCCTTGTCCTGGTGCTACATCAATTGATTAACTACTGAGGTGCAGAGCAAAAGCACTATCTGATCCTTGTCCTGGTGCTACAGCAGTATATTAAATACTGAGGAGCAGTGCAAAAGCACTGTCTGATCCTTGTCCTGGTGCTACAGCAGTAGATTAAATACTGAGGAGCAGTGCAAAAGCACTATCTGATCCTTCTCCTGGTGCTACAGCAGTAGATTAAATACTGAGGAGCAGTGCAAAAGCACTATCTGATCCTTGTCCTGGTGCTACAGTAATCAATTAAATAATGAGGAGCAGTGCAAAAGCACTATCTGATCCTTGTCCTGGTGATAGAGTAATTGATTAAATAATGAGGAGCAGTGCAAAAGCACTATCTGATCCTTGTCCTGGTGATAGAGTAATCGATTAAATAATGAGGAGCAGTGCAAAAGCACTATCTGATCCTTGTCCTGATGCTACAGCAGTAGATTAAATACTGAGGAGCAGAGCAAAAGCACTGTCTGATCCTTGTCCTGGTGCTACAGTATTAGATTAGATGCTGAGGAGCAGTGCAAAAGCACTATCTGATCCTTGTCCTGGTGCTACAGCAGTAGATTAACTACTGAGGAGCAGTGCAAATGCACTATCTGATCCTTGTCCTGGTGCTACAGCAGTAGATTAACTACTGAGGAGCAGTGCAACAGCACTATCTGATCCTTGTCCTGGTGCTACAGCAGTAGATTAAATTCTGAGGAGCAGTGCAAAAGCACTATCTGATCCTTGTCCTGGTGCTACAGCAGTAGATTAAATACTGAGGAGCAGTGCAAAAGCGCTGTCTGATCCTTGCCCTGGTGCTACAGCAGTAGATTAAATACCAAGGAGCAGTTCAAAAGCACTATGGGATCCTTGTCCTGGTCCAACAATGTGTTAAGGGTATTTTTAAACACACTCCATTTTGCATCTTATCTCAGCATACATTTGCATAGTTGTTTCTGTTACAGTGAGATGATATTATTTATTTATGTATTTAGTGATTCATTTTGTTGACCAGGTTGGAGGTTCTCAAACCATTTTCAGCTATGACCTGTGTCATCAAGGCAGCCACAAATGTCAACACAAAGTAGTCAGTCTGTTTTGTGTACAATACAATGATGGCAACATACACATACATTTTGTAAGAAATTTTGACATAAAACTATAGAGATAGTCGAGCTAGTTATAAATCAAATTAATGCACACATTTATAGAGACAAAATGCTTGACAGTGATGCAATACAAATACAGGTAACAGAGGTATTTACAAATCAACTGATTTTGTTCAGTGAACTGAATGTAATAAGAACGCTGGAGAAGTAGGAAATAAATGTTTGCAGAAAATGGGAATATTTATAAAGCAGAATGTGGTAGTAGGTGCTCTTTACCTAGCAGTACAGATTATTGTGCTTATTACCCCAGTAGGTTGTTTGTTGTAGAACGTAAGGACATCCGTACTTAGTCTCTGAGTTATCTGCTTGGTATAATGCTTAGCATTCGTCAAAATGGGAATAGTTGTGCTACCAACATGCACCTTTCTACGTATATGTTTGAAAACTGTTGAACCGGGTTCATATTTGGTGTTAACCCTCATGCTGATTAGGTTATATGTGTTAGTGTGTGTGTGTGTGTGTGTGTGTGTGTGTGTGTGTCTGTGTCACGTAAATGTAATGTATTTGTCTAACATAACACCAAACCCAGTTTGCATCCATGCCACTAAAGGTAAGTGCCTAAGCTGCACTTATATACTGTATGATGCAAAACAACAATCCAGTGGCAAATGCACCCATAGTATGACCCAAGGGTGAAAGCAGAGAATTACATACACATTAATTGTAACTAAAATTAATTGGGAACATGAGGAGTATTCAGTGGTGTTTTTTTCTGATGGACAAAACCTCAAATATCATATTTCTTAAAGCTGCTTTTCAGCGGTTATAATTTATTTACTTTCTCCACTATTGAGCAATAATAGAGTTGGTATATATAAGTTAGGGTGGTATGGTGTCTCCCCATGCAGTTGTAGAGTTGGTATATATAAGTTAGGGGGGTATGAGGCTGAATGGAGGGCTTGCCCATGCAAAATAAAAAAAAATCTTGTTTGGTTATTCACTAAAAGTGGCTTTCAGTTTTTTGTGATTTTTGCCTCTCGGACAAATGAATGCAATGAATTTATCCTGATTGAGAGCAATTAAAGAGTTTTTATACATGCTGCATATTAAATGTATTTGATGGATCAATAATCTGATCATGAAATAAAGGAATACTATTATACATAACAGAAGAGAACATGACTGAAGTTGCTAGTTCTATTAAAAATCTGTAGTAAGGCATATACATTTTAGTGGTTGGCCTGGGATTGCACAAGTCAAATAACCAAATTTGTACAGGCAATATGAAGATTTTCTTACATTCACTGCTTCAGTATTCATCACCATACGGGATTCACTATCACGGAAGCCCGAATGTCCAGCCAGTCTATCAAAGGCTACTTCTTGCTTATTTAAAAAATATGCAGAACATCATCCAAACATTCCTTGCATAGCACAGGGCATAAAGGTGACATTCAGGCCTACTATAAATAGAAATTCTTTTCACCGTTGGCCTGTTTTCCTGCATCTGTTTCTGCCAGTTGAACACATTTCTGTTCTCTAGGGATGACCTATGCCTGCTTGCTGACTTCTTTGCAGTTGTAAATAAGTGCTCTGTTAGACCTTGAGGTCCAGGAAGGGTAAATGCCAGTGTGGGAGACAGAATCCCTTTAAAGACCACAATAAGTGCCTTTTTTGCCTAGGTGCCTTTCTTAACCACTCATCTTGTTCTTGTTGTCAGGCGTTTGCTCCAAAAACCCTTTGCAGTAGACTTTCTTCCCTTTCCTTGTATCTTGACAACAATTATCTTAAGCTTCTCGCTAAAGATACAGTGGAAGAAATCTCTCATCATGAGGGTCAGCCATTAGGGAAGAAGAAGGTGAAAAAGGTACGACTGGAATCTTCCACTGTCCAGCCTCTGCCAGGCGTTTCTGTCTAGATCGTTACAAACACAGATGCTTTTCCAGCTGCATTGTCAGATTACTTTACTGTGACCATGTTGGAGGCCAGTGATGGTCCAGCTGGCAGTATGTCTGGAGAGGGAGGCTTTGCAGGTGTCCATCTCAGACATTCAGGGAGAACTACTGTTGATTTCTCAAGGGGCCTAGGGGAATTTTTCAGTCTTTAGTTGGGGAAGAAGTTCCTATGGTTCTCAACTGCTATCCCGGGTCTGTGCTTTCTCACTTTTTTGGAGGGAAGTTCCTTTAAAAAAGAAACAAAACCTTAAACATATTTCTTCTACTCCTAGGGATCCAAAAAGTGAGTGGCAGGCCTTCACGCAGGGGCTATTTACTGCTTTAATGTCCTTAACAAATAAATTTAAGCAAGAGATTGATCAATTTTTGGATTTGGCAGTTGAGGAAGGAATTATTGACAAACAAACTCAAATGCAATTGACATTTACAGATCCACTTAACCAATTTTATTATTTGTTGCCAAAGATTCATAAAAATTTGACGAAACCACCAGATAGACCGATTGTCTCCGGTCATGGTTCACTGACAGAACCACTTTCAGAATTTCTTACCTTGTACTTAAAACCTCTCCTAGTCTTTGTTAGATCTAGGTTAAAAGACACCACTGAATTTTTACAGATTATTGCAGATTCTCAGTTGGAGCCTGGTTGGTGGATGTGTACACTTGATGTTAAATCTTTATATACCAGTATTCCACATTGGGCTGGGTTGCAAGCAGTTGAGTATTGGTTAAATAGAAGTGGGATCTACCAACCAGGCTTCAACACTTTATTAATCTGTATGGTGGAGCATGTATTGACTAAGAATGTGTTCTATTTCCATCAAGAATGTTATTGGCAAACTCAATGTTCTGCAATGGGGGCATCCTTCGCCCCTATATATGCTGATTTGTTTATGGGTTTTTTGGAAGAGTATCTTATTTATGATAAAACCCATAACATATATATAGAGGAGTTATATATATGGCGAAGATACCTTGATGATTGCTGGCTTGTTTGGAGATGTGACAAGGAATATTTACTGGAATTCATCCAATATCTGAATGACAATGTTTGGGGCATTGAGTTTACTTTAAATGTACAATATAATCAGATCCAATACTTGGATGTTTGTGTTACTAGAAATAGTGATCATACTTTAGAATCTAAGATTTTTAGAAAGTATCCACAATATAATACCCTATTGGAGGCAAGCAGTTTACATCCCAAACATATTATAAAAAATATCCCCAAGTCCCAGTTTCTAAGGATTAAAAGAATATGTTCAAATCAGGAGAGTTATGAATATTTTAAGAAGGACTTAAAAATAGGTTTATAACCAGGGGATATAAATATGGGGAGGTTTGCTTGGCGTCCAATTGGGTAGAACAATTTAATTGAGAAGAATTACTGGAATATAAAGAAAATAACACTCCAGCAGTGACACCTATTAGATTTGTTACAACATTTGGTAGAAATATTAATGTTATTAAGAGTGCCATTAATAATAATAATTGGAATATCCAATAACAGGCAACTAACAGCGATAACACACAAATAAAATTTCAAAAGTAGTTGACGTCTGGTAAAAACGGAATAGGAATACTTTTTAGTCCAAAGTTAGTAACGCTTCCAAAAACAAACTGGAAACCGTAAATCCAAGTTAAAACACATTAACGTCTTTATTTGTCACAGTACGTTTTCATCTTTACCAACCAAATGACTTCATCAGATGCACAATAAATTATATCTAACACATATTTATACCCTTCTTGAATTAATTACTTAATTAAAACCAATCGTTTATTTAAATAAGTTTAAAACCAACCAATCTTGTTTTTTGTATGCACTCATGCTCATGAATAATTCATTACACTTTTAAAATAGCGCTTCTGTAAAACAGAACTCAAATTCAATACAGTCTCTTTAGGATGAAATGTCTCTAAAAACAGTGTGCAAAATAATGTGAGCTCTCTAAGTTAAAATTTGTTACTTGATGCTTCTGTGAATGAAATAAATAAGTAAACTTTACTAACATTCTTATTGTATAAAGGTTGTTACTATGAGGTTAATAAACTATACCATCAAATTCAAAATTCATCTCTTGTAAATATGTTACAAAATATAAAAATAATAAAATACAATTTTTATATATAATATAAAATATAAAAATAGGGTGTTGATACTCCCATATAATGAATGTCTTACTTATATATTGTTTTTATGTGTCCCATATAAGAGTTTATAATTATTATAACATTAAAGTTTGGAAGATCTCAATTTTAATAATGGCATTATAGAAATATATTCATTTAAACCAGGGTGGCTACTAGCATCTAGGGTTAGTTGCCACCACAATTCTCGAAATTCAGTTCTTTCTTCCCATGGCCCTCCCCTACCATCTGTTCTTACCTGTTCTAACACTAGAAAGGAAAATTTGGCTTTTGAACATGTAATCGAATGTTTATAAAGTGCATTAGTGTCTTTTTTAATAGATATTTCGTAATAATGTTTGTAAATCCTCCTTTTGAGTTTTCTCTCTGTTTTACCTACATAGAAGGATTTGCAAACTATGCAAGATGCTAAATAAACAAGTCCCTTTGAGTCACAATTATGATAGATATTCTTTATTAACCAACCACTTATTTCTACATTCTAGGTAGAATTTGTCAATATTCATAATGTGTTGACATTGACTACACCTACCACATTTGTAGGTGCCTATTTTGTTTCTAGTGATTTTTGTTGGTTTGTTTTCCAACAATGATCTTAGATTCCTAGAATTTTTATATGTTATTTTTTGTGGGCCTCTGGGTACTTTTTCTATATCTGTGATGGAAATAAAACGTTCCCATTATTTCAAAATCTTTTACTTTGTTATATTATTAACTCCATTATATTCTAATACTAGGGTTTTGTCAAAATTAGAATTGTTATTTTCCTTTTGTGTGTTTCTTGTTCTCTCTAAATTATTAATATTGATTATAGGTTTGAACCTATCCATTCTGCCATTTACCACTTCATTTCTAATTTCCTTAACAAAGTTGGGGGGATAGCCTCTTTCAAGGAACATAGATTCTAACAAGTTACATTCCTCCTCAAAATCTTCCCTTCTACTTGTCATGCGACTCCCCCTTACAAATTGGCCTTTGACTATGTTTTTTTTACAGTGTAAAGGGTGTGCACTATCGTAGTGCAGGAATGTGTTACAAAAGGTCTTTTTCCTGTACACTTTTGTTTCTAATTTGTTGTTCAGTTTATAAATTTCCACATCCAAATATTGTACACTGTTTTCTGTAATATTATGAGTAAACTTTAAAAAGGAACTAGTAGTATTTAACCATTCCAAAAATTCATTAAGTTTTTCTCTACTTCCATTCCAAAAAATTATAATGTCATCCAAAAATCTGCGGTACAACTTCCAATATTGTTTAAATTCAGTTGTTTTAATATTCTCTTCTTCCCATCTTGTGAGAACTAAATTAGCAAAGGTGGGGGCACATGCTGCCCCCATAGCTACTCCCTGCAATTGTTGATAACATTCTCCTTTGAAATATATGAAGTTGTTTCGCAGAACTAAATCCATTAACCATGAAAATGTTAATTTTTCTTTTTGACTCAAGCTATTTTCTTGGTATATCATATCCTCAAACATCCTCATTCCTTCTACCCAGGGAATGGAGGAAAACAGATCAACAATATCAATAGTCACAAATATCATGTTTTCATCATATAAATCTGTTGTCACAGTTTTTAATAAGTCCCAAGAATCTTTTAACATGAATAATTTACTCATCCAGATTTGTTTTAACTTGAAGTCAAGGTATTTAGCAAGGGGCTGGGTCTTTGACCCCTCAGCAGACACTATAGGTTTAAAAGGTGGGTCAATTTCATTTTTGTGAATTTTTGGGATTCCAAATAAAGACGGAATCCTAGGCTTATCTACCTTTAGATATTTGTAAGTTTTGAAATCAATTAATTCTTCCTGCATCATATTAAATAAATTAGAATCTATTTTGTTATAGGCTATATTAACCTCATTTATGGAGACTGAGGAATATTTGTCTTCCTCCCAGAGAATATTATTAATTTTACTTTCATAATGTATAGCTTCCATAATAACCGCCCCTCCCCCTTTGTCAGGCTTCATAACTCTAATTGCAGTATTATTTCTTAATTTATCCAAACAAGTTTTTTCTTCATGGTTCAAGTTGTTTTTATGTCCCTTATAATAGTAATGTGCCTTTCTAATTTCTTTATCTAACATATTTTCAAGATTTTTAAGTTGGGGGTGTAGGGGTGGATTATATGTGGTTCTTCGTTTTAACTCATTGTTGGGAATATTATTATTATTATTATTACCTGGTAATATAATGTCCAAGTTAACCTTCCTTAGGAATATTCTGACATCCATAAGAGACTTGGCTATATCTCCTTTGTTGAAGGGAATGAATTTTAGTCCCTTAGATAGCAAATCAAAATGTCCTTTCTCCAAGACTATACCACTAAAGTTGTATATTGCAAAATTATTGAGTGTGAACTTAATACCATTGTGTGAGACAATCTGTGGGGTGTCGGGGGTAGGCGGGAAAATAGGCTGAGGTACGTTTAATAACGCCCTCTCCCCCTCCCCCCTTCCCTGAAAATTTTGTTGCTCTGGTCGTTGCCCCATCCTATTTAACAACCTCTCAGACCTCCTTAGTGGTGGAAATTCTTGGTCATAATTAGCCTGGTCTTCTCCAAAATCATTCAGAACTTCATATCTCCCTCCATCTCCTTCTTTATTGTGAGAATTATAATTATTCCCCCCTTCCTTATAATAGTCCCTTCTAAAAGGTGGTTTCGGGTAACAAGTGTTATTTTTATACTCTAAGATATCCCTTTCTAATTTCTTTAACTTTCTTTTAATAACATCATTACATTTATTCTCAACATCCTTTCTAATATTAAAATATTTCAATTTCTCTTCATTCACAGAAAATAATAAATCATTTTTAATACGTAAATCAAGCTCTAAAATTTCTTTATGTAGCATTTCCATAACCTGGTTATTGTCTTTGATCATTAATTTTAAAACATTCAAACCACAATTATTAAAAACATTTAGTAGCGCTTTGTGAAACTCGGAACCAGAAATCACATTATTTGGAAATTTCCATAACCTTAGTCCTTTAGGTACAATTTCTTTGTGCACACATTCATTTAGATATTCATTTTCGATTTTTAAATTTCTAAATTTCCACATTAGTCTAGATAAGTCACCCAACATTTGTGAAAAAGTATTATTGTTATGTTTAAAGTCTGTGATATTAAAGTTTGTTTTTAATTCACATTTGTAGTTTAACCATGAGTTCAAATCCTCGTTAATAATATTAGTGTTTCCAGTACCTGTACTGTGCCTGTGTGTATCAGGCAAATTCCTAGCTGTACTCCCCTTGCCGTGCCTAGTGTCACTGTGTCCATCCTGAGCATTTAAAGCATGTGGGGTAAGTAACGGATTAAAAGAGTCACTATTCAGATTGTCGGAGTCGCCGGCGTCCAAATTGGTGCCCATAAGCTCTCTCCCATCCTCGTGGTCTTCTCCGTTAGCTTCGTTGTTTCTAACGCCTCCATGAACCCTCCATGTACTGGTTTCACCTTGTTTCCGTATCAGTGAAAGGCTAAGGGGAGTCAGCAAATCAATCAACTCAGTAAGCTGTCCAATCAGCTTACGCATCATACCGAGATCTACCTGTCCTCTAGAATCAGGAACAGGATTAGATTCCATATCCGTGTTGCCGAAAATAAACCAAAATAGCCAATAACAGGCAACTACCAACGATAACACACAAATAAAATTTCAAAAGTAGTTGACGTCTGTTAAAAACGGAATAGGAATACTTTTTAGTCCAAAGTTAGTAACGCTTCCAAAAACAAACTGGAAACCGTAAATCCAAGCTAAAACACATTAACGCCTTTATTTGTCACAGTACGTTTTCGCCTTTACCAACCAAATGACTTCAACAGATGCACAATAAATTATATCTAACACATATTTATACCCTTCTTGAATTAATTACTTAATTAAAACCAATCGTTTATTTAAATAAGTTTAAAACCAACCAATCTTGTTTTTTGTATGCACTCATGCTCATGAATAATTCATTACACTTTTAAAATAGTGCTTCTGTAAAACAGAACTCAAATTCAATACAGTCTCTTTAGGATGAAATGTCTCTAAAAACAGTGTGCAAAATAATGTGAGCTCTCTAAGTTAAAATTTGTTACTTGATGCTTCTGTGAATGAAATAAATAAGTAAACTTTACTAACATTCTTATTGTATAAAGGTTGTTACTAAGAGGTTAATAAACTATACCATCAAATTCAAAATTCATCTCTTGTAAATATGTTATAAAATATAAAAATAATAAAATACAATTTTTATATATAATATAAAATATAAAAATAGGGTGTTGATACTCCCATATAATGAATGTCTTACTTATATATTGTTTTTATGTGTCCCATATAAGAGTTTATAATTATTATAACATTAAGGTTTGGCAGATCTTGTTTATTTAGCATCTTGCATAGTTTGCAAATCCTTCTATGTAGGTAAAACAGAGAGAAAACTCAAAAGGAGGATTTACAAACATTATTATGAAATATCTATTAAAAAAGACACTAATGCACTTTATAAACATTCGATTATATGTTCAAAAGCCAAATTTTCCTTTCTAGTGTTAGAACAGGTAAGAACAGATGGTAGGGGAGGGCCATGGGAAGAAAGAATTGAATTTCGAAAATTGTGGTGGCAACTAACCCTAGATGCTAGTAGCCACCCTGGTTTAAATGAATATATTTCTATAATGCCATTATTAAAATTGAGATCTGCCAAACTTTAATGTTATAATAATTATAAACTCTTATATGGGACACATAAAAACAATATATAAGTAAGACATTCATTATATGGGAGTATCAACACCCTATTTTTATATTTTATATTATATATAAAAAATTGTATTTTATTATTTTTATATTTTATAACATATTTACAAGAGATAAATTTTGAATTTGATGGTATAGTTTATTAACCTCATAGTAACAACCTTTATACAATAAGAATGTTAGTAAAGTTTACTTATTTATTTCATTCACAGAAGCATCAAGTAACAAATTTTAACTTAGAGAGCTCACATTATTTTGCACACTGTTTTTAGAGACATTTCATCCTAAAGAGACTGTATTGAATTTGAGTTCTGTTTTACAGAAGCGCTATTTTAAAAGTGTAATGAATTATTCATGAGCATGAGTGCATACAAAAAACAAGATTGGTTGGTTTTAAACTTATTTAAATAAACGATTGGTTTTAATTAAGTAATTAATTCAAGAAGGGTATAAATATGTGTTAGATATAATTTATTGTGCATCTGATGAAGTCATTTGGTTGGTAAAGACAAAAACGTACTGTGACAAATAAAGACGTTAATGTGTTTTAACTTGGATTTACGGTTTCCAGTTTGTTTTTGGAAGCGTTACTAACTTTGGACTAAAAAGTATTCCTATTCCGTTTTTATCATACGTCAACTACTTTTGAAATAATTGGAATATACTACTAGCTAATTCAGAGATAGCTAAGTTTTTAGGTTCTAATTGTTTATATTCATTTAGGAGAGGTCGTACATTGGGCTCCTATTTAAATATGCATAAACAAGGGAGATATAAACATGTTGGAGGGATACAACGTACACTAACAGGGGAGGAGCTCAGGGGTTCATTCCCATGTGGGCATTGTTCTTTTTGTGGATACATCAAAAAATCTAAGGAATTTTCAAGTAAAAATGTTAGTAAATTATTTGATATTAGATGTTTTGGAAATTGTGGAACGAGTTGGATTATTTATTTGGTGACTTGTTCATGTAGTACTTTCTATATAGGACAAACATCTAGACCGCTTAGAATCAGGATGTCTGAACATCTGAGTGATGATAGGAATAAACATTTGTCCAGTGCCCTTTACAAGCATGTTTTGTCCCATAACAAAGCTAAATTTCAATTTCAAATTATTGATATCATTAGGGGTGATCATATTAATAAATCCGGTTGGCACAGTTTGCTTGATAAGAAAGAAAAAACATGGATCATAAGACTTGGGGATTTGTTTTTTTCCAGGTATGAATGATCATTTATAAGTTGTGTAGGTCAATATATATTATTAGACCTTATTTACACATATATATTCTTTAGTTTGGGGCCTTTGAATGACGTCTGGGGTATTTATATATTCAGTATTAGGAGTTTATTACTATTTGAATATATAGATATGTGATGTATAGCTTTAAATACAGTCCTCCCTGATTTTTAGTTAATTATGTAATTAACTTTAGGCTATATATAATTAGTTGGCATTATGGGTCAACATCACTGAAGAAGGCTTGATGCTGAAACCGGTATGATCGTGGATCTTAAATAAATATATATTTCCAGTGTGATTCCGGGTGCTGGCTGTTTTTTTGTAATTTGGATTTGCTTTTTGGCCGTTGCACCGGCCCGTTGTGCGAGTTCAGCTGCATTATTTTAAGAATCTAAGTATGGCATGGATTGACTACAAAAAAACATTTGATAGTATCCCACATTCATGGTTAAAAGAGTGCTTAAAAATGTATAAGATACATCCTACACTGATAGACTATGTTACAGTGACCATGAAACAATGGCAGACTACTTTGCAATTAAATCATGGTAAAGGACAAATTGCTATCCCAGGGATAAAAGTTCAAAGGGAGGTATTCCAGGGTGACTCTTTGCCCTTAACCCATTAAGCTGTCTACTTAACAGCTTAGACCATGGCTATAATGTGGCTCCTAGAAAACAACAAAGTCTAAAGACTTCTCATCTTTTCTTTGTCGATGATTTAAAACTGTATAGTGCATCAGACAAGGAACTGAAAGCACAGCTGCAGGTTGTTAAAACTTTTTTAGATGATATTAGAATGTCATTTGGTCTTGATAAATGTGCCAAAACAACATTTAAAGCAGGAAAACTGCAGCACCAGGAAAACATCAGTTTGGGACAAGAATGTGATATAAAAGAACTTGAGCAAGAGGGGGTGTATAAATACTTGGTAATTGATGAAGGGTTGGCAATAAAACGTGAGCAAATGCATATAAAACTTAGGAGTATTTTAAAAGACTTAAATTAATCCTGAAAAGAGCATTGATGTCTAGGAACAAAATCCAAGCTATAAACCAATTTCCTCTGCCCAAATCTCTCAACCTGGAAAGATCAAAAATCTGGAAAAGACCCATGAAGAATAGGTACAAATCTGTACGTTGATTAATGTATAGTTTGCATACATAATTATGTAACCCCACCCACTCAAATGGATTGTGGGATACCAACTTTCAAACACCAACTGAAGAACAACCAAAATATGGCAGCAGAGTCTCCCTGCAGCCATTTTAATGTCCCATTAGCTGACTATTTCACCCCATTTACCGTAATCACTAAGGTGTGCATACTGCTTTACTTCTACAATGATTATTTGGATTTTATTTTTACATTTTATAGCACAATGCACAAACACTAATAGACATCTGCTAAACAAAGCAATACTGTCTCACAATGAAAATAGACTCGGCATTAAAACTTCTCTGCCCTAGAAACTCACATTCATTGAAACAACATTGAAACCCACATCACATCCAAAGAAAATGCATCTGGCCAGTGGTGGATAAAGATTACCTTTCGGCTCTTTTCAAATCATGGGCCCGTTGGACACAAAACAAGAAGCATACATGTGTTCTTTGATACACCTTCCTGAATTGTATTCCTTGTATAATACAGCACACTTGTTAGACTTAAGTTAGAGCGCATTTTAAAATTTATTGTTTGAACATTTTTCCAGTAGGCATTAGGCAATGAAATAAAATGCATGAACCAATAATGACAAAACTGCCAAATTCAGAACATTTCCATCATAAAAGTCTACTTTCACAAACACAATAATATATATATATATATATATATATATATATATATATATATATATATATGGGTCTACTTGATATGACCGACATTTCACAATGTCGAAATTCATATGGCAGAGACCATATGATCGACATTTGAAATGTCGACCATACAAGTAGAACACACAAAAAAAAACTTACCTTAATGCTGCGAACTTAAATATACTAACTCCGAGATCGCATTACACTGCGACAATGGAAATCTTTCCATTCCGCACTGTACGGAGATGCTGGTTCCCCATGTTCGACATTTCAAACGTTGATCATATGGTCTCAGCCATATGAATGTCGACATTGTGAAATGTCCACCATTCAAAGGGGGCCCATGTGTATACATACATATATATATATATATATATATATATATATATATATATATATATATATATATATATATACACACACACATAGAATGACTATAGTGTAAGCCATAGGCATCTTGCACAGCTTCTCACACTTATTTTCAATTGGGGAGCAAAAGAAAAAAAAAAAAACAGGGACACATTTTAAACATTGCTTGTATAATTTTGAAAATTTGCTAGAATAAAATGTTGTGTTACCACCATGCATTTCACTGTCAAGTCTTAAATCCAGGACCCTATGCACTACAGTCAGAGCAACATACCACTATGCCAAATCAGCAGCTTACTCAAAGATATGAAGACTGAAACTTAAATGGCTATCATTTAGTGAATTCATATGTCACTTCTCACCACCATATCTCTTAACCTCTTAGCACAAAAAACCTGGACAAAGCCAATAATGGGGGAATACAGCCCCAAAACAGGGACAAATTTAAAATACTGATCTTATAAACTTAGAAAATTGCTAACATAAAACATTTGTGTTACCATTTATTTTCTGAAGAACATGAAGGCTGAAATTCCAATGGCTGTCATTATTTAATGAATTCAATCCTGTAGTGATTTGCCACAAAAATCCTGAAAAGGCATACATTCACAAATAGTGGTGGCTAGGGACTTTAGGCACGTTTTACCTGTACCCAAGGTACAGGGTTTGAGCCGGAGTACCTCTAGCCACCAGGTGTATTCACTTGGGGGCATTTTCACACACACTCACACACACACACACACACACACATACACACACACACATACATACACACACACACACACACACACACACACACACACACACACACACCAGTTTCTACCTTAGAAGCAGACTCCATGCAGCCTGTATAAGTACATCAAAAGGCAGAAAATATTTCAAACCTGGGAAAAAAATCGGAAATGAAGGGGTGCCACTCGGAAATCATGGCACCCCATTATTTGGACCGCAAAACTCAGTAAAAAACAAGTAATTCACTACAGTTGGGAGGTACGGCTCTGCCTGTCCTAACTTATAGTTTTGGAGTGATTGATTGACCCCAAAACGTGCTGGATAGATTAGATATTAAAACAAGAAGGATGTGTCATGCTTACCAGATTATCTATAAAAATCAGTGCATACCAAGCTTATATATTCCCCATTCTGAAGGAGGGATGGGCCTCCTTGAAATTTTTTACATGTACAGATCTGCAATCATGGAACATCACACATATCTGCTGACTTCAAGAGACCCAAACGTAGTGAAGGTTTTGAAACATGAGGAGAACAAATCTAAGATGACTTCTATGCTTAACTTAGCAGAAGCATATTGCCATCAAGCAGGAATGGAAATCAAATCAGAAGTAGAAAAAAATCAGACAGCAACTGAATGTGCCAAAAAACAAAAGAAATAATATAAGGTGAATGACCAAATGAAAAGGCAAGAGATGTGGAAAAATCATAAATATAGTGGTAAGTATAGAAAACTTCTGGAAGAACCTCATGTTGATCAGGAATGAATGCAGGAATGGTTAAGGAGAGGTGAATTTAAACCAAGAGATGAAAGGTTAATATTGGCAGCCCAAGATAGTGGTCTACATACACGCTGGTTTACAAAGTCCATTGAACATGTGGGAGAAACAGATAAATGTAGGTTTTGTAAAACCGAACTGGAAATCGTTGCATACCTCTTTGCTGGTTGTGACATACTAATGGCAGAGGGCCTGCACACTGAAAGGCACAATAGTGTGGTGAGACTGTTGCACTGGGTATTGTGCACACATTATGGCTTTGAAGTGGCTGAGAAGCACTGGAAACATGAGCCACAAAGCATCATAGAAAATGATCATGTCTTCATCACATGGGACCACTCATTACCATCAGTTCAAAAGATAGATGCTAGAAAACCGGATATAGTGGTCCAAGAAAAGAAGACAAGAGTAGCATTGATCATTGAAATTGTCACACCCAGTGACTACAGTGTCCTGCGTACAGAGACACAAGGTTATAAAATATCAGGATCTGCAAGCAGAAATGAGAGCAACGTGGAAGAAGGATGCCCAGATGGTTCCAACTGTAGTAGGAGCAATGGGTCTTATAAAATAGAGTCTACCACCATATTTAAATAAGTTACCAATACACGTAACTCCATATGAATTACAGGAGTCATTACTGGGCACATTGCAGGTACTGCAAAGAGCACTTTTGTCTGACATCACAGAGTGAAACAATACAAACTTCATAAACTTTAATTGTACTTTGACTTAAGAATGGGGTCCATCCCCATCATGGTATTAGAAACCCCCAAAATTTGGAGAAATTAAAAAAAGAGTGAGACCAGAAAACTTACTACTAGGAAATCCTACTTATCCAAATAGAAGAGGTTTTCTATTTGGTGTCTCTCTCACAACCTGGACCCACTTATTGTGGATGCTTCTTTGGTTCTCTTTTATTTGTGTAAGTTGCTCAGTGCTGATTTGGTCTGCTTGTTTACCCTTTTCTCCTAATCTAATTTCTGGATTTGAGGTGAAACAATTTCTTAAAGGTGTCCTTAATATTAAACCTTCCAGGAAGCCTATCCCTCCTCCTTGGGATCTTAACTTTGTTTTGGAGAAGTTGACTCAGGCTCCTTTTGAGCCTGCTGCTTCAATCTCCTTGCATCATTGTTCCTGGAAGACTGTTCTTTTGTTAGCTCTTACTTCTGCTAGACTGGTGTCTGAGTTGCAGGCCCATATGGTTGTCCTCCTTTTTTGATCTTTCATGCGGACAGAGTATCCTTGCACACTAACTCTTCTTTTATGCCTAAAGTGGTTAATGAGCTTTCACTTAACCAGTCTATTAATCTGCTTACTTTTTCCCCTCTCCGCAAGATGACAGTGAGAGGGTGCTGCATACCTTGGATGTGTATAGGCAACTCAGGTTTTATTTGGATAGGAAATCTGATCAGTTATTTGTTTCTTTTCATCCTAGATCTTTGTGACTTGCTGTATCCAAGCAAACTATTTTGTCTTGGCTTTCCAAGGCTATTTTCCTTTTCATAGGTTCATAGGTGTTTACTAGGCTAATGGCCCTGGAGCCTATATAAGCCTAGCCCAAGAAGATTCCCTGGCATCATGCTGCCCAAAGTTAGTTCCCAGTGCCCCTGTCAAGCAAGGCCACTGAAGTGATCCTTGGGATGAATTTCCTATTGCCCATCCACACATCAAGATTTCTCTTAAAGAGGGCCAGTGAAGTGCTCTGCTTGACGTGAATGGGAAGATTGTACCAAAGTATGGGAAGTCTCTGGGTTAGGAACCTCTCCCTCCAACATGTTCTGTTTATTGTGGTAATGAGGTTTAGGTCCCTGGAGCATGTGGCATGGAGGGATTGGGATTTCTTTAGGTGCAGCATATCTAGCAGCTCTGGGTCAGACATACCTTTGTAGGTCAATCAGAGATCGCCTGTAAGTAGGCGATAAGAGACAGAGTATAGCTGGAGATTTATGAGTCTGTCTGTATAGGGCATGTGTCTAAGGCCTAAGATCCTCTTAGTGAGGTATGTTTGTGGCCTTTCTAGTTGTTGTAGGTGTCTAGAGAGGTACATACCAAATATGGCATTGTATTCTATAACAGGTCTAGTGAGGGACGAGTAGAGAGAGATTATAACCTCTTTCTTCCTGGATGAGAAACTGGATAAGAAACCTATTGTAATGAGATGTGCCACAAAGAAGGACTTTTTGACTACAGTGGCAATGTGGTTATCAAAGGAGAGGTTGCTGTCAACCTGTGTCCCCAGGTCTCTTATCACACTTTCAGTGTTTAGTGGACTACTTCCTATGTGGTAGTTCATGGGCACCTAATTTTTCCCAAAGAGAATGACAATACACTTTTTGGCATTGAGCTTAAGGCCATAGTTCTGGCACTAGTCAATGGTGTCAGTGAGGCCTTTTTGTAGAATGTCTTCATCAGCTGGAGAATCAATAATGACTCCCACTTTGCAATCATCTGTGAACTTGGTCAGCCAGACTCCCTTTGTGTTGGCTTGAACTTCAGAGAAGTAGATGCCAAAAAAAAGAGGACCTAGGACCGATCCCTGTGGAACACAACTTGTAACTGGTTAGTAGTCAGATTTGGAGTCCACTACTTTCACAGCGTGGGTTCTATCAGTGAGCCAGTTGGCAACCCAACTTATGACATAGGGGTTTATGCCTAGTTTAATGAATCTATCTATGATTCCTGAGTGAGAGATGGTGTCGAAGGCCTTGGCAAGATCTGAGTAGGCTGTTTGAACTACCTTGACCTTATCCATAGCTCTGGTGACAGACTCGAAGAAGTCTATCAGGTTGAGCAGGCATGATCTAAGTTTCACAAACCCAAAACTGCATGGGATACAGAGTTTGGAGATTCCCTATGTCCTTATTTATAAGATCCATGATGATGCGCTCTATAGCTTTCCATATCAGACTCATCAGGCTAATAGGATGGTAGTTCCCAGGGTCTGTATTCGCTCCCCCTTTGTGGAGTGGGATGACCATAGCAGTGCGCCATTCGGATGGAACAAAGCCTGAAATGAAGCTATGATTATACAGGGTACTCAGGTGTGGTGGCAGTTCACTTTGTCATTCATGTAGAACACAGCCAGGGATATTATCAGTTCTCATGGAAGCTGTATTCTTGGCTTTGGACAGTGCAGTTTTTAACCTATGTAGCCATGGTAATAGGGACATGACATTCCTCAGTTATTGTAATAGGCCCTTTAGGGGGTGAAAGGGGAATAAAGTTCGCACTGAACCTGTCAGCCAATATGTTGGCAGTATCATTTGGTTCTATATATGTATTGCCATTGTGCTGCAACTCAGCGCAGATCTGAGTAGTGCCATGTAGATTCTTGACATAACTATAGAATGCCTTGTGGCTATCTTTAGAATCAGCAGCAGTTTTGTTTTCATAGCTAGCTTTAGAACATTTGGTGATGGATCTCAGTTTTTTGCTGAGGCTGATAAGGGAGTTTTTCCAGTCTTGGGACTTCAGCCTTTTCTGCAACAGTTTTGTTCCTTCTGTTGTAGAATTTGTTTATGGTGGGAGACCACCACATTGGCTTCCTTTTTTTGGAGGAGAGTGTCTTGGTTCTGTTTGGTATGGCCCATTCCATGCACCTGTGTATGTGCTCCTACAGTGCATTGGTGTATGATTCAGTCATGCACCTATTTTCCATTTGCATGGGTGTCGTGAAGTTAGCCACCTCTGATTTTAGAAATCCAAAATTGGCTTTGAGGAAGTTTTTTTGCAGTGGTTTCATTTGGAGGGTGAGAGTGGGATGTGGATAGCCATGATGATTAGATTGTGGTCAGATCTGACCTGGGAGGAGTTAATTACTGGTGTAGAGCAATGGTCGCCTGTGTTAGTAACGACCAGGTCAAGGATGTTTCTACCCCTGGTGGAGGTAACAATGAGTTGGTCCAGGGTGCTGGAATTAATGAATTCCAGAAAACGTTGAGCAAGTGTGTTGGCACATGAGTAATTTTCCCACTTAATGGAGGGGTTGTTAAAGTCTCCAGTATAAGGGTATTGGGTTGTACCCTAATATTTTCCACTGTGTTTAGGAATGCGGAGTGAGAGTCTTGCTTCATGGTGGGGGATCTATAGCAGGCTACAACCTGGATTGCAGTTTTACCCAATGTTATTTGTACCTGAAGTATCGCTGATGTGTTATGTTGGGCTACTAGTCTGGAGGTGTGCATATCATTTATGAATATGGAGACACCACCGCCTTTCTTGCTTCAGTCCAGGTTTAGGGGCTGAAAAGTGTGGTATGAATTATAGCCTGGCAGTGCTGGGGTGCTCTCTGGAGCCTTGAACCAGGTCTCGGTCACTGCACAGATGTCCGTGTTCTCCATTTTAAGGAGTGCTTCGAGTGAGTGCATTTTGAGATTTAGACTTCTAGCTTTGAGTAGCATAACCCTCAGATTTTGTTTGCTTGTAGCTGTTACGGTGATAATTTTGTCTTCAGGAAATTGCCTAAAAAAGGCACTATAGGGGTGGCAACAGCCTTGGCCAGTATCCAGAATCCCTGGGATGACAGGTGCAGGCCATCTCTGGCAAAGCATCAAGGTCTGTCGATTATGTCATCCCAAGCAGACAGATACTGGATCCCCTTAGAATGACACCAGAAACTTAGCCAATTGTTGATGTCAATCATTTTCTGCTTGTACTGTGGTATCATTCTGGGTGATGGTAGGATACTACTCAGAGCTAGGGTCATACCTGTCTGGGCTGCAAGATCCAAGACCTCCTCTATGTCTGTTTTCATGTAGTCCAGGGAGGTACATCTCAGGTCATTCACACCAACATGGACAATTACAGAGTCATATTTCTACCTGTTGTGGAGTGACCTAAGTGTGTGTGTTATGTGGTGGATCCGGGCACCCGACAAGCAGCTGACCGTAACTTTCTCCTTATTCAACCTAGTGAGTGGGACATCAGTGTGCCTTACTATTGAGTCACCTATGACTAGTGTATTGGGTAAGTTGTTTTGCCTCATGGGCTTTGGTTGAGTGACACACTGTTTATGTGAGCTATGTGTCTCATGGTTTGTGCTGGGATGTGGTGGTTGTTTGCTTTTCTGCCTCAGTTTTTTTACACTTTTCCTCACAAGAACCTTCCTTCTTCAGTTAAGTCTCTTTCTACTAGAACTCTCACTTCTTCTGGTGCATTTTCCAAGGGCTTAGATACTAACTCTATTTTTGAAGCAGCTGCTTGGACTTCTGTGCATACATTTACCAAGCACTACAAGTTAGATGGTGTCTCTAGAGCTAGGACTAGTTTTGCTAGTGCCTTTCTTCATGGCTTTTTAGTGGAATCTTCTGCTCCTTCCCCCTCCCCAGTTTCATCCTGTGGTTTGGCACTCTCCCATATGTTAATGAATACTGCAGCAGTGAATGTAAGCACATAGTATAGTAGTGTAAAATTTTATCATAACGGTAGATGTCCTTATCTTCACTGCTGCAGTATTCACTCTCTCTCTCTCTCTCTCTCTCTCTCTCCATCCCCCTAATCTCTTGTCTCCTGGATGTACAGATTACCTCTTGGGTTCCTTGTAGAGGGGTTCCTACTGAGGCAATCACATCTGTTTATGGTAAGCCTGAACATCACCTTTATATTGTTTGGGTTACATTTGGGGTACCTTTTAAATAAGCAACAAATAGTCTTTGGTAGACTGGCCAGATGTTTGGGTTTCCGCGGCGGGGAATCCCATATGGTAATGAATACTGCAGCAGTGAAGGCAAGGACAGCTACCACTGTGGTAAAATTTTACACAACTGTACATTCTGAATATTGTTGCAATGCTGAAAGAATCTGGGGCTGCTGGGTCTGGTTAAGTGAAAGCTCATTAACCACATTACCACTGAGGAGGTAATGGAAACAGAAATTTTTATTTAATTTGATACATTTTTACAGTTTGTTTTTCATGTAAAGTGTGAGTTGCTGCTTAAATTTAGTTCAGGTTGCAAGTACATTTACGCTGCCTTATTATCTTCTTCTTATCTGGTACAGATGATTGTTTAGTCATTTAGCTTGCAAAATAAATAAATGCATGAATCAATCAATCGTTCGGTTACTCCCTGACTAAAATTCTTATTTGGCCTGTATGCTAGGATTTATTTTATTTTCTCATGTCTACCTGTTTTACGTCTTGGAGGAAGAATTAACTATTTTACAATACACTGTTTTCAGGAATTACAGATAAATAGATCAGAAAAGTTGCATCATTAAGTTATACCACAGAATTGTTTGCTACACTGCATTTATGAGTATGCCCTCTAGACCAAAAGATCAAGTAGGCTTGCTCTACGTCTCTTTCAGCAGTTACTGGGCAAGCAGGCAATTCAATCAGTGCCAATATATACCAAGGAAAATACTTTATTTAAGATACTTTCTAGCTCTAAGTGATAGGATATGGAGAGACCTTCTTTACAGCTTTTAATCCTAGACATAGATCTCAAATAAAAGCGTGAGAAATCCTGAGTGGCAGAGGGAAAGCACACAAAAATTGTTGTGTATTTTGAGTTGTTAAATAGGACTTTTTTAGTTGTCAAATATTCTGCAGTATACATATGCGAAAATGAAAGATGGAGATTACAGGTGTGTGTCATCAGAATGCCCACATTCCCCCTTTTATCAGTCTTTTAAGAGAAGGATAATAGAATAAAAGCCTACCTACTTTTTCATGCTTGGTCAGGATCAAGGAATTTATTGTATTAGCAGGAAGCAAATGAGTTAATTAAAAAAAAAATAAAACCCTAAAACAGTACTACTTCTTTGGATCTTGAAGATATTCCTTTGGGTATAATTAGCTGGAACATATAGAAGGACTTCCTGACTATATTGAAAACACTATGAATGAGTGAGATAGAGAATTAGTGAGATAGTAAGATAGAACTGTTCACATGATTGCCAAGTTCTCTTATGACCATGCATTTCTCAGAAGAGGGGTATCTTTTTAAACATATGAGGTGGGACTGAATGTGAATCTGCTGCACTTTCTTGCATTTAACTTGACACTGTTTTCAGTACACCTGAGCTGTTTAGCATCAATGGATGCGTGTATCACGGTGGACAGCTTACAGTCATACTTGGTTAACCACAGTTCCAGGATATTGGACAGGATGACTGCAAAATAAATTCCAAACAAGAACCAGCACTGATCCCTATGGTACCCTACTGGCTTCAATTTTATATTCAGTGAGGGGACCAACAACTTTCTCAAACTGTGATTTGTCTGATAGCCTATTTGTAAACCAGCAGATAATATAGGGCTTTACCTTAAGTTTTTCTATGAACAATGTCATGGAGGATAGTGTCTGAAAGCCTTAGCCAGATTGAGATAAGTAATGTGCACTGAGTGACCACTGTTTCCAGATTCTGTAGCCTTTTTAAAGAAGCTTACTAGGTTCAGGAGGCAAGACCTGCCCTTCACAACACCAAAGTGATTAGGATATACACCAAGAGTATGGCCTCTACCTCATTATAGTTCATTGCAGACTACAGGGTATCCACATTTGTCTATCTTTAGAGGACTTGCTTTTCTTTGCAGTCTTTTTCAAAGTGTCAGGAGTCTCTCTCTTGGGTGAGGGGCCTCTTACACAAACTGGGATTCCAGGAGAACATCCAAATGTCTTTCTCTATTTCTTCACACAGGATTGTGTTCCTACAATGCCAACAAGGCACCTCTGTTCAAAAAGCTTTTCTTCCACAAGAGTCACTGTAGGGGGAAATACCTCAGGATTTTGGGTCTCGTGGCTTCTATGATTCTCATGATACCCTTGCAAGACTCCACATAAGAAAGATATAGTGGTATCTAAAGTCTGTTTTGTTTCAACACCAACACCATTTGTCTTTTCTAATGCCAGTCCTGGGGTTTGTCAGAAAATAAATCATTTGGTGGAGACAAATATCCTTAAATCCTGCTCTCCCATTCTGCCTCTCTCTTCCAAAGCAGACAGTCACCACAGACACCTTTGGCTTTGCTTGGAGAGTCAAGGTGGATAAAAGAGTGCAAAATGTGTTATTGCAGACAATACCACAGACATGTGGTACATCAACAAACAGGGAGAAACTAGGTCCTACACCCTTGCAGACTAGCCTGATAGCTTGGGATATAGCTTTGTAGCACAGTCTTACTCTACAGCCATCCTACATTCCATCAGAGCAAAACTGTGTCAGACAGGTTGAACAGGACCAGGGCAGACCCTCATAAATGGAAACTAGATCAGGGGGGGGGGGGGGTCAGACAGCTTTGATCCATCTGTGAGGAGCTCCTCAAGTAGATCTCTTTGCATCCTGTCTGAATAATCAACTGGCAAGATTCTGTTCCAGGACTCCATGCAAGAAGACCTTTAAAACAGATGCTTTTTCTTTTCCTTGGACAGGAACATTCCTGTATGCTTTTTCAAACTTTCAGAAGGAATTTTCCAAAGATCATTGTGGAAAATCCTTTCTGTCCTTTTTTTGAAATGGACAGGGGTAATTACCACAGGCTTCTTCACAAACTGGATCTACTCACACAACAGTAGGGATGTTTGATACACCCCAAACTCCATCAAGTTCAGTTGACTGTCTGGATGATAGGGTCTTAATTCCATTTAGACACTTGTTTACTGAGGCCATGCAACAGGTACTAATGGAGACAGGGAAGCCTACTATTAGAAAATCAAATGTTAGCACATGGAAACAGTTTTCTAGTTGGTGCCAACAACATAACCAGCACCTGTTCAGGGTTAGTTATTCTCTTGTTTTACAACACCTATGTGAGCTACTATCTTATGGTCTTTCTTATTCTTCTGTCGTTGATCATTTTATCATCAATTTCAGCATGTCTTTCCATGAATCATCTTATTTCAACAGAGTCTCATTTCAAAATGTCTTTGAAAGGGGCTTTATGTAAATGACCTCCAAGAAAACCAGTGGCCCCAACTTGGGATCATTTTCTGTAAGAGAAGCTAATACTTGCTCCATTTGAACCAGCAAACCTGGCCGACTTGAGATTCTTAACATGGAAAACAGTTTTACTGATTACTCTGACAATGCAAGAAGGGTATCTGAATTGCAAGTGCTTATGCCGAGCCAACCCTATCTCATTTTTCACAGGGACAGGATTTCTTTGAGAACTCATTCTTCTTTTATGCCTAAAGTAGTATCCAAGTTTACTTTAAGCCAGACTATACATCTCCACATTTTCTTTCCTGAGTATACAGAATGTGGGAGAAATGATACCCCATACCTTGCATATCCAAAGACAACCCAAGTACTATCTTGACAGAACTAAATATTAAAGATCACCAGATCAAGTTTCCATTTCTTGTGTTGCTAAGAAGAAGGGACAACATGGGTCAAAACAGACTGTTTCCAAATAATTGTGTAAGGCTATTACCGTTTGCCAAACTCACCATAACAAACCTATTCCAGGCAGGGTCAAGGCCCACACTACCAGGGCCTTGGCTTCATCTATGGCTTTTTGGAAAGGGTTGGATTCTAGAAGTGTTCTAGAAGATGTAACTTGGTCCTCTGTACATACTTTTATAAATCACTTTAAGCTTGATTCGTTCTCTAGGTCCATATCTGGCTTTGCTAGGACCATTCTGCAGGGGCTCTCAACTCTTCTCTTCCACCTCCCAAATGTGGAATCTACCCATATAGCTAAGGTTACTGCAGCAGTGATCAATGTGATGAACACAGTACAGCTGTGTAAGTAAACTTACCATAACAGTAGATGTTTGAATAATTACTACTGCAGTAGCCACTCTCTCCCCCCATCTCCCTTGCTTTTTAATGTGCTTTTTTTATGTTGGAGTGTGGACATTTATTTTTTGTCATTCCTAGCACCGTCCTTTCAGGGCTCAGCCTCCATCTCTCTGTTGGCAGGAAAGCTCTTCAGGACTCAGCACCAGCTTAGCTCACGGCCTGACAGTTTTGGCATATGGAAGGTGCCCTGAAACTTTAGAATCTGTCTGGCTGTTTTATTCTTATCAGGACATAACCCATATAGCTAATGCTATTGAACAGTGACCAATAAAACATCTACTGTTATAGTACGTTTACTTACACAACTGTACTTTCTTGATGAGATGGATGGCCTCATCCAGTGATGCAGTATGCACTCACACCTCAGCCTTGCTAATATTGTCATTCACTGTAAAACACTGAGAGAAAGATAAATGGTGTAGCAACATGAATTCTCCTTCCTTCCTTCTTTTTAGGAATGAGTCCCAATGGGGAGATTTGAAAAGGCATAAAGGGTTGGACTTTGAAAGGGCCAGCTACCTTCTCTAATAAGTAAATAGTTGACCTGCATCCTCCTTACCTACCACTGATTGCAGATTTCTAAAAATCCTCCCACCCAAGGAGGTGTACAATTTAATGGAAAAAACAAATCTAAAACCATGTGTTTGGGTGGTGCTCTTCCTATCACAATGCATTATTCAGGCCCCTTAGTTTCCAGAACCTCTGACTGTGCCAGACTCAGGCTAATCCACCCTAACATAATGAGTCTCAGAAGGATGAAAAATAAAAAGCAATGCCAGTGCCTGCTGCTGCTCTGTCTCTACAATCAATGCCATATATAATATGAATCCTGCAACCCAGTTTCCCATTTTCTCAATTTAAACCTGTTCATTTGTCTCTTCTCTAAAGGAGCAAGGGCCACCACTAAATCCTTGACTCTTGAACCATCGACCACAAACAAAAGCTGAATTCCATCAGCATAGAACAAATCAAACACACCAGTATATTCCCCTCAAGAATATCTCATCCTTAATTCTTGAGGGTATGTGCACCATAATGGATACCCCCTGTCTCAATGACCCGGAGACATCTTCATGGCTCCCGCCAATGGCTCCTAATGCACTATTCTGCTTAGTAAGTGTCTGGTTCACTAAAGATAAATGAGAAAAAGGTGTGGAAGACAAGGTACCTGTCTTCACAGTCTTTTCTGTAAATGACTGTAGTGGCTGCTGTGGGCTCCCAAACCCTCTTTCAGTAACTAAGCCAAACAACTTTGGCTCCACCTTCCTCCAGAAAAATGTCTAAAAACCTCTCAAGATACTCCTCAACTGCCACATCTTGTAAACTAGCTTCTGTAGTGCATTCTGTAGTGCATTTACATTTACAATGCTTCCTGCATCTGCGGCCGACAGCTGGTCTACCATATGAATAGCATATCTCTGCTTGGTGGGTGAAATTTCCAGTGCCCCTTTGCAAGACTGACACTTCAGCCTTTTTATGACAGATTCTCCCTCCTTGGGGTTCATTTCTGTGGCTGATTGTCCTGTTCTTTTGCTCTGAGCAATTAAGGCTCCTGATTGCTGATCTTGTTCGCTGAAATGCTCATAAAAAAGTGATTTTGCCTCTAATGCTACCCATTTTCAACAGGACTTCAGATCTTGCAAAGTCGACATACTTGTGAGGGAAAAGGACAGAGAAAAAAAAATAGTCATTTTAATTGTACTTGAGATGAAACAGATATATGAATCATATGGAAACAGATATATGAATCATCTGGTATGACTCACCTAATCCTGTCCTGAGAGAAAACTTACCTCACACACATAAAAAAGAAACCCAAATCAAACATTGCACCTCTATCTTGAAAGAACAGCATTCTACAATGAGTGTGACATCCTGGCAGGCTAACAGGATATAACTTTGCAAATCAAAGGGGAGGGGGGCAATGATTTCTTACTTTTTTTTTTTGTTAAGGCTGTTGGGTTAATAACTCACAGCCTTCTGTCTCAGTCTCATACCTACAGTATTAGAGCCACCTCCCATAATACTCAGTGACAATCAAAGGACAATTAGACCATTTAATAGAAACTCTGGCAGCTTGACACATTGGCAAAATAGGAGCTATGTGAATCAAAAAGCATTTGACATAAAGATATCTATAAGTGTAATTACTGATTTCATTTATTAACTTAACCCACACCCTTCACCAAAATCACCAAGTAGGAGGGACCAAGCAAAACCTAAGCAAATATGTGGTGCCCCAAAATTAGGGCCAGTTGAGAGGCATGCAAAGATTGAGGTATCCATTCTCTTAACTGAATAGCTGCCAAAATAAGGAATGCGAAAGCATATGGTTTCTGAAGAAAAAAAAAGTACTTCCCTAATTACTAACCAATCAGATATGCACTACTGATGACAGACAGACATAGTTGAGAAGACTGCCCTGTCCGATTAATACACCAGCCCTGGAAACAGGCATCATCTGCTCTTGCCCTTTCCCATGTTTGGTTACTACCAATAAACCCTCTAATGTGAGAGCACTCGTGTATGACCCAATGCACCACTGAGAGCTGATCCACTAGATGGTGAAACCACACCTAGTGCATTGTCAACAGCTGACAGATACATTTCCACAGATGTTTTTGATGCCAGTTATGGTCAGTGCAGGAAACTCAAATTCCACTTGTCTGTCCACCTCTAGGAACAATAAACCCACTAGTCAAAATATTCCAGTGAAGTCTGCTTATAGGCTGAATTCCGGCACTGTACAGTAAAAGCCAATGCCTAACCCTTGAGCTAAATGAAGCAGCCAGCATATATGTATAAACAACTTGTCTCTATGAACAGCAGCAGCTCACTTTACACCTGCCCATTTATTCTTAGGTTCATAGGTTCATAGGGAGGTACTAGGCTATTGGCCCTAGGGCCTATGTAAGCCTAGCCAAGAAGGTACCCTGTCTTTCGCCACCCAAGAAAATTATTTCAGCAAGGAAAGCCTCACAGAGTAACACACCTTACTTACCACAAATTTGACCACAAAGTAATGTGAGGAACTGAAACATAAATTGGTAGGGTAGCAGTTTATGTTAAGAAGACATGCAGACAAGCTACATACTGAGTGACTCAGAGGCTGAGGTACAAAGGATACTATTCCCAAAACAAACTATTTAAACAGCCGATGAGTAACCCAGCCTGAGTAGAGCCAACGCAGCAGATCCTTCTCCATACTAGGCTTATCAATACAGCATGGAGAAGCAGGATTTAAGTAACTTGATTTAAGTAACTTAAGCTGGATTCCTGACAGAAAGGCTGTCAGCACGCACCCCGAAAATTACTCCATATCCTAACGGTAAGATTAAATATACTGTCAGTTGTAATCATTGATGAAAGACCCCAACACAGCAATGCTGTGTTAAATAGAGCAACTTCACCAACTGGCAGACCAAATCATAAAGCATTTTGTGCAGGAAACACTCTCCTTACTGTTCTTTTCCCCAATATTGCAGGGAAACAACGACTGCTTGTCTAAATGAAATATTCACTTATTATCTGTGGAGTAACTTATTATTGTGGTACAGCTGATTGTATGTCTGATTACTTTCTCTTTCCTGACCTTGTTGCTTGTAAGGTTACTTGATTTCCCAGCCAGCTGCACTACAGAGTTGAGTCTCTATAGTCTCAGCAAAAATGCACACCTTACAAATTTTTCAGCAGTAGGCAAGGATAGATGGACTCAGAATTAGGCAAATAGGATATTGCGGCATGGAGATGTGCAGCAGTTACAGCTCAGTTTCTCTAAGCATTATTACTAGCTGATAATCCTGACCAGGCTTCTCAATTAAAAAAAAAATAAAAACACTATGAAGCTTGTGTTACATGATCCAGATCTGCCATGACTATGGTCATATAATATAAGAAGCTGCAGAGTCAAGAAAATAAATAATTTCTGAGATATATATATATTTCCCTTTTGGGTCTATTAACTGAAATCTACAGACAGATTCTGTAGAAGAAGTAATACATAAGTAACTCATGCATCCCCTCCACACCCTTCCTGCATTTAAAATGTAGCCACTCAGTTGCCAGTAAATCATGCTTATGTTTTGGTTAGGCTTCCCCTTGCCTCAAAATTACATATGAGTCAGTACTTGTGCTTAAGACTGTACATCTTTACCTTCCACCTTTTCATTTTAATTTTGCATATAACTGCACAAGTCTGGGTAATGCAGCAATTCAAAGTAGATCCATAAACATGCATTTGTAAGATCTGAACCACAGGGCTGTATTGTGTGGAATCTGTATTGTTGATAACTGTGCCTACTGAAATTCTGGGACTTGAAATGCCAACTGCCAACAAGCCAAAAAAAAAAAAAGAGAAACCAGACAAGGCTGAACCTTGAAGATCGCTTTTCTCCTTTAAACTTTATTTGTGTGTGGGGGGGCAAGCCTACTCTGCACCCTTATGTGGGGAGCAAGTCCCCCACACCTGAGAACTTATATATATCAACTCCAAGATCACCATAACCGGGAGAAAAGGGAATATTCTGAGAAATGGCCATCTCAGACTTAGTATATGTAAATTCCTTTTTCAGCCATTCAGTCTCATTATTTCAGGACTCTCTGTAGTCGGTCCCGATATTTCAAATGGTCATTGTCGATAACTGCTTATACCTGGAGAGTAGCCCCACTTCCCTACAATTCATCATCAGCATCATCATCAACCCTCTTTTTCCTATTTTTTACATGAAAAAAAAAAAAAACACCAGTGAACACCTCATATTCAGGGAAGTAATTTATTTTAGTTAAGTAATTTCATTCACATGAAAGAACTTAGCTAACATAAATTACTTTCTTGAGGGTGATGTGCTCACTGGCATTTTTCATAAGGTTATTCTTTTTTACTAGTATTTGGTGTGTTTCTTGGTTACTTTTCTACATGAGGTCAGATTGTACATCTACATCTTGTATGGCTCAGTTTCTCTAATGCCACTCTCCTACTTTCTTTAATGGTCTTTTAATACTAGGTAAGACTGCAGTCCAAATTGTAGCTTGCTACAGATCACCCACCATGCCCCAAGATTCTCACTACACCTTTCTAAACATACTGGAAAATATTAAGATACAACCAAACATCCTAATACTGGGTGAATTCAACTACCCTGCCATTAACTGGGAAAACTACTCGTGCACCAACACCTTTGCCCAATGGTTCTTGGAATTCAGAAATTCCAACGCCCTGGATCAACTAATCCTTAGTCCCAACAAGGGCTCCAATATCCTAGACCTGGTCATTACCAACATGGGTAATCGATGCTCCACACCTATGGTCACCCCCTCGTTGGTCAGGTCTGACCATAAGCTAATCACCTTTAACATCCACATCCCACCCCCATCCCCCAGTAAGGAAACCTCTGTAAAAAACTTCTCCAAAGCCAACTTCATGCTACTTAAGTCAGAAGTGACAAACTTCATGACACCCATGCAGACGGGAACTGAAAGTTCGACTGCTGAATCCTACACTAAGGCACTGTACGAGCACATCCACTCGTGCATGAATTGTGCCATCCCCAATAGAACCAAGATGCTCTCCTCCAAAAAAAGGAGCTAATCTGGTGGTCCCTTGCCATAAACAAACTTTACAACAAAAGGAAGAAACTGTTGCAGAACAGAAGAAAATCCCAGGATGCAAAAATCTCCCTTACCAGCCTCAGTAAGAAGCTGAGATCCCTCATAAAATCATCCAAATAAAATAAAATTGCCAAAGATTCCAAAGACAACCACAAGGCATTCTATAGTTATGTCAAGAATCTAAATGGCAATGCTCAGATCTGCTCTGAGCTACAACAGAATGGCATTAAATATACTGATCCCAAGGATATTGCCAATATCCTGGCAGATCGATTCAGTGCAAACTTCACCCCCTCTCAGCCCCTAAAGGGCCCATCTCAATACCGAAAGATTGCCAAATTCTGGTAATAACAGCCACATAGGTAAAAACTGCACTTTAAGCTAAGAATATAACATCCATCGGACCAGACAACATCCCAGGGTGTGTACTACATGAACTAAAAAATGAACTGGCACCAAACCTAAGTGTCATGTTTAATCATAGCCTTACCTCAGGCTTTTTTCCCACTGAGTGGCGCACAGTTACAGTTATCCCACTCCACAAGGGGGGATCCACCTTGGATCCCGGGAACTACTGCCCCATCAGTCTGATGAGCCTGATCTGCAAGGCCATGGAACGTATTATCATGGAACTTATAAACAAAGACATTGGCAACCTTCAAACACTGGACCCCACACAGTTTGGGTTTGTGAAGGGTCGATCTTGTCTCCTGAACCTGATTGACTTCTTTGAATCAGTCTCCAGAGCCATGGACAAGGGTTGGTTTCGTGAAGGGCTGATCTTGTCTCCTGAACCTGATTGACTTCTTCAAATCAGTCTCCAGAGCCGTGGACAAGGGTAAGGTGGTCCACACAGCCTATCTGGACCTTGCCAAGGCCTTCGACACCATCCCCCACTCTGGAATCATAGATAAACTTACTAAGCTGGGCATTAATCCCTATGTCACTTGATGGGTTGCCATCTGGCTTACTGACAGAACCCATACTGTAAATGTAGCCGACTCCAAGTCCAGCTCCAGACAAGTGACAAGTGGAGTACCTCAGGGTTCATTCAGTCCTGGGACTGCTCTTGTTTGGCATCTATCTCTTTGAAGTACAGGCCAACACTACGGGACTCTGGCTAACAAAGTTCACAGATGACTGCAAACCGGGAGCCATTATTGAATCCCCAAATTATGTGGGTATTCTACAAAAGGGCTTTACAAAAACAGATGCTTGGTGCCAGAGCCATGGACTCAAGCTCAATGCCAAGAAATGTATAGCTATCCCCTTTGGGAAAAAAACATGTACCCATGAATTATCACATAGGTGGCAATACACTAAACACCGAAAGTGTGATATGAGACTTAGGGACACAGGTGGACAGTGGTCTCACCTTCGATAACCACATCACCACAACAGTCAGGAAATCCTTCTATGTGGCACACCTCATCAATAAGGGCTTTTCATCCAGAAAAAAGGAGGTCATTGTCCCACTGTACTCATCTCTCATTAGACCTATTATAAAATACAATGCCCCATTTGGTATGTACCTCTCAAGACATCTGCAACAACTGGAAAGGTTGCAGAAATACCTCACTAAAATAATCACAGGCCTAAAGCAGATACCCTATGCTGACCATCTAAAAAAACTCCACCTATACTCTGTTGCATATCGTCTACTCAGAGGTGATCTCTGCTTAACATACAAGACCATGTCAAACCCAGAGCTGTTGGACATGCTACACTTAAAGAAATCCCAATCCCTCAGAGACACACACTGCAGGGATCTAAACCTTGTCATCACAATTAACAAAACATGCCGGAGCGATAGGTTCCTGACCCAGAGACTCCCCAGACTCTGAAATAGACTGACGATTGGATGGGAGATAGGAAATTTACCCCAGGGATCATGTCAGTCACCCTGGTAGACAGGGGTCCAGGGAAGTAAATACTGTGGGAAGAAATAGCCAGGGAATTGTTATGGCTAGGCTTGTATAGGCCCTAGGTCCGATAGCCTAGTACCAACCTATGAACCAATGTCTGATGACACAGGCCTTTTTTCATGCAATCTAACCATCTCTTTGCTGGATGATTTTTTTCCTCTTCCCCTTTCCTGTTTCTCCCAAATCTTCTTCACCAGATTGTCTTCTGATTTCTTGCACATGTGCCCATAATACAGTAATCTGCTCTGTTTGACCTTTTCTGCAGTTGCAGCTACTCTGACTTCTGCTCTGATGTCATAATTTCCTTGAGAATTCCACAGTGTGCATCCTACTCAGGCACTTCATTTCCATCAACTCTAACTTCCTTAACTTGTCTGCCTTCACTGTGTAGGTTTCTGTAACACACTGTATTACTGGTGACACCACAGGTCTTGCACATCTTGTCTTTCAACTTCTTTGTCATTCTTCTAACACATATTATTTGTGACACTTAGTTCCACTTAGCTACAGTCTGCTTCTGTCTTTGACCTCCTCATTCAAACTTCCATTTTCCTTAAACCACCCCTCCCAGTTACTTGAAGCTGTTCACCTGTTCCACTATTTTCCGTTTGATCTTACTTTTTAGCTTGTGATTTTTGTCTATTTGCAGCTGAGAATTGTCTTGTCTGTGTTCACTTTCATCTCATGTGCCTTCAGTTTTGGATTCCGTTCATGTATCATTTGCTGAAGTTCTTGTTTAGATCCCATAGTGCCACATTGTCTGCATACAACAGCTTTTGTGGTCTGTCCCCTCCGACCTATTTGTTAATGTAGTCTATCACCAGTATGAACAGCTGTGGGCTCAGAAATGTACCCTAATGCACATATATTCCTACTGGGAACCCCTCAGTGAGACAGAGCACTGTTCATAATTGAGCCATTGGTTCCTTGTACATAGCCTACACTAATTCTGCCAGTATATCCAGGCTGTGAATCATTGCAGGGATACCCAAATCTGGTAAATCAGCTTTCTTGGGACCTTGTCATATTTTTTCTCCAAGTCTAAAAATGCCCAGTTGGACTGTTTCTTCATCACTAGCTTCTTAATTATCTGTCTCATATTTGAACATCAGTTCAATTGTGCTGCATACTGATCTGAATCTGAACTGCTCATCTCCCGTCTTACTTTCTACTAGTCTGCAAATTAATTTATCAATCACCCTCTACAGTACATTCATGTAAAGTAACAGGAGTTTGGTACCTTTGCACTGCCTGCAGTTGTGAACGTCCAGTTTGTTCTTGTACACTGATACTAGTATACTTATTCTCCAGTTATCTGGGATACAGCTTTCTTTCCAAACTGCTGTGAGTACCCTCAAGAGCCATTTCTCCCCTAACTCACTCAACATCTTGATTATATCTGCCTTGATCCATCTGAGCTTGTTGCTTTCCCTGACATCATATTCCTTTGTGCTGTTCTTATTTCGTCTAGGACAAACCTCTTCTTCTTTCATCATGGGCTGCGTTTGGGGCAGAACAGATTCTGTAGGGTTTTCTTCATTCAGAAGCACTCCTCTCATCTGCATTTGATGTCCTTTGGACTTGTGGGCAGAATGTTGCTGCTATCCTGTATAATGTCTGGTGACTATCTTCTTTACCTTACTGTCTTAGCCTTGCAGCCTGATAGGTTTATTTGTACCATGTGCTGATTCATTTTACAGAAGATGGCGGAGTTCCTCTGATTCTTATTCTCTACTATTGTGACTGCTGTCTTAGTGTTTTTGTTAGCCATTCTGCATTCCTACTTGACCTGGTGTATCTCCCACTTTTTCCTACAGTCCTTTCTTCTGATAACTTCCTGGACTTCTGCATTCCACACTGGTTTTCCTTATGTGCCTTATTTCCACATCTGGCTCACCTGTATAACTGCTCTGTATTCCCACACATTTTATTTTGAGGTGCTACCATTCTTCTTCAACTCCACTTATTTCATCTTCTTTCTCAAGTGCTAGATACCTGAGTATTTCTTTGAACTCTTTGTGTGTGTTTGTTCATTCAACTTCCATGTCTTCAGAGTTGTCTGTATTGACCTTAGAGCCTTCTCCGACCACTGCTTTCAGCTGATTGTGGTCATCAGTAGTTTATGGTGTAGGCTGACTGTATCATTAGGAATGACTTTGCAATCTTGGAGTCTATCCCATTGACCTAAATAGAAGGAAGTCTACCTGGCTTGATTGTTGGCTGCTCTTGTATGTGATCTTATGACTGTCTGTCTTGCCGAACCATGTGTTGGACACCATCAAGCCATTTACAAGACAAAAGTGTAGAATGGCCTCTACTTCTTTATTCTTGTAGTCCCACCCATATGGACCCAGTCAGTCGTCATATCCTGCTTTGTATGTCCAGATATAAGCATGCAGGTCCCCATTATCAACACCAATTCACATTGTTCTGCTTTACCAGGCAGGTCTTGCAACTGCTGATGAATGCCTCTTTACTTTGTTATCGCAACCCTACTGTGGAGCTTAGGTTGTGATTATGAATTCTACCCTGAGTCTATCACTAATTCTGATGACATCCTTCACTGTCTTTGAAGACTCTCCCTTACTACATTTCCCACACTATTTATAGTTTGTCCTCCCCCTGAGGAGTAGACTGTGGATCCCAAGTTAAGTAGTTTTCCTGCACTGCCCTTCCATTTTGTCTCATGAATAAACAGGATGTTTAGCTTCTTTCTTATATTATTAATTTCCAAACTGCATTCTGTCAGTAAACCTATATTGGCTATAGCAATCCTTAGATGGTTATCATTCTCACTGCTGCAGTGGTTGTTGGCTATTACGGTTGTATCCTGCACAGGATATAACACATGGTCAGTCTTCAAAAAGCTCTGGCTCCCTCTCACACCTACACTTTGTCTGTTGAATGGCTAGCCACTGGAGAGGGAAATCAGCAGTCTGAGTGTGGACAACTTCAGCATTTTTTGCCATCTCAAGAGAAAGCTGCTGTGGGGCTTCATAGGAGCAGAAATTGGCCATGGACTTTATTTCTGACAGATAAATCCCATAGAGAATCCTTGCACATAGAAAATATTGCCTTTTTAAATACTTTGTTGTACTTGTAATTTTCGGAAGAATGACAGCAGTTTTATTAATAACAGAAATTGCATGCCAGAAACTGCTGTTTTTGGAAAGGGGCTCATTTCTGAATACTGGATCTGTTTTTGTGAGAAAAATGCATTGCTTTTAAAACATTTTAACTGAAGTGTAAGGATTTAAAGCCTGGATTATGTTTTATGCAATTTAAATTGTATCCAAATGTTTTGGTGCTTGTGTATACTTTATGATAACTTATAGTCATTGTTTCACTACTTGA
The DNA here is from genome assembly GCF_019279795.1 of Protopterus annectens. Lineage (NCBI taxonomy): Eukaryota > Metazoa > Chordata > Ceratodontiformes > Protopteridae > Protopterus > Protopterus annectens. The sequence continues at coordinate 130,900,636 of NC_056741.1, forward strand.
GATGTTTTGCTTCAAGTTGTAATATGTAAGCATCATGAAATGTATTCCAGGGTGAGAATTTATTTTTTGTTTGGTGCTGGTGTACACTTCATGACAAGTTACATTCCTTTCTTGTTTTCTCTCAGTGTAATCTCTGTGAAAGGAATTTAAGAGTACAGACAGGGTTTTTGTGTACTGCTTGTGCTTTTAGTTTTGAATTTTGAGGTACTGTGTGAATAAGTAGGTGTTTGTGTGTTTTGCTTATGAAAAGTTGTCTGACAATTTACCCTCTGATTGTCTCTTTCCAGCAGCTGGCAATCAGGCCTCTTCCTCAGCTGTGTCATAGATTTTTACACTGGTCCTACTATTTCTTTTCCTTCTGTATCTAAAAGGAAAAATTAACAGAAAAGGACCTCTTGCATACACTATGGGCCCAGACAATGCTTCAGCCACTGGTGGGTAATGCTACAGTGGTCACTTGTATTCCTCAGATCACTCACTGGTTTCTCCTTGTTCATCCAGTGTAGTCCCTTCTGCCACCATGAACTGGGGTCAGTGACATCTTCTGTTGCACTTCTGGTCTCCAGTCTGGGCATAGTAGAACTATCTTCTTTGTGTCTGGGAGTTTCTGGATAGTTCTTCTTGGAAGGGACAGGGAAGGAGACCTCATGCCCATGATGAAGTGCTGTGTCTCATTTGGTCTCCTTCCAGAGATATCCCTAAAAGAATGAAATAAAATGTTAGACATTGCTCATACAAAGATACTTTGTCTATTTATAAGGATGATTTTCTTACTTTTGCCAGGCATTTATTACAGGATTTCTGTCCTGGAGAACAGAAATCCATACCAGAATACTAACTACGTCAATATATTCCTGAGGAAAGTTTGTCAGAGGATTCTGACATGGACAGAGACGGGGATTTCGCTTTGTCTAGTTCACAAATCCAAGACTCTAATTCAGAGAAACGTTTGTCCTCTCCAATGCGATGAGGAGTTTTCCTTTTCTAAGACCAGTTCCAGGATAAATTATGTATTTTTTGTGGGAACAATTAAATGTTCCTGCTAAACTGATGAGCTATTATGATATGCTTCAAGTGGATTCACCTCATGCTGCAATCATTCATCTTATTATTCTTGCCTTGGAGGCTGTGTTAAATGATATTTACAATAACCCTGACCCTCAGCCTTAAGTCCACAAAAGAAGGCAATGCACTTATTAATACCAAGCCTTTACCTGGGGGCAAGAAAATTAAATATTAAATTTCATGTCAGAATTGACTTCTTCCATGTTATTCTGTCAGTTGACGTTATGTGAGATTGGTCTGCCATATAACTTTCAGAAGATAGAGCCTGCCCAAATCCTACAATTTCTAAGCTATCTCAGGTGTCTACACATGTTTTGAAGAGTGCTTGTAATTGCGCAAATACTGTGCTTAGGGTCACTACTGCTAATGGTACAGTTGTTAAGAAGATATGCCTGAGTATTTACTCAGAATGTTTCTGATTAGATAAAGTCTTGAGATTTTAAACTCTAGATAAAGAGGTTTTATCTGGCCTTACTACTATTCTTGTTCTCAAACAGTTTGAAGACAGAGGGAAATTAATTCAGGCAGTTACTAACATTTTTGAAGCATCACATTATAAAGATTATAAACCATCTGCTTTTTTCTTTTTGTTTAAGACAAGATAATCAATCCCTGAAATCATCTGGCAAACTGAATAAAAAAGAGGTAGAGGGAGGCGAGGGGAACAATAAAAACAGGGAACTTTTCAAAAAGCGGGACAGACTACTCCTTCAGAATGACTATGCCAACATTTCTTAGATAAAAATGTAGCTGTTCATATCTTTTTTGGGGTTTCAAGATGAGTAACCGTTCTCTTTTTGTTTGGGCTAGATAGTCCTGAAGTTGTATATACTCTCACATAAGATTTTCCTCAAAGGGCTACCAGTCAGCAGTCAGAATGCAGGTGTGTGAAGAAGCCAGAGCTTTTTGAGGAATGGCTAGTTTTTGTATCCTGGGCTGGGTATGACCCAAATAACTACAGGATACTGCATCAGTAAGGAATTCAAACATCTGCTATGGTAAATGCAAGTTACACAACTGTACTTTCATGTTTGTCAGTTGATTGGTTTTACATCCAGCTTTTGCTCAACAAGACCTGTCCCGGATAACCCAGTGCTCTCCCAGTTAACATAAGGTGGGCAACTGGACACCAGCTGACCAGTAAGTTATTGACCTAGGACTGCTGGGCTTTATGTGAGGCACACACTGGTCAATAGAGGCACATAGATCCCTCCCAACATTAGCAGGGGTCCCTGGCATAGGTCAGAGTAGGCCAGGTCCTTGACCCACTTATCACTGGCAAATACTCATGCACATTTTTGACAACATTAGTCAACATTTTCAAATCACTTAGAGACAATTTTTACAAGACTGAGTCCCATTGTTAATATTTTATGCAACTGCTCATGTCTGGGACGTACCCCTCCCATCTTCTTCTCTGTGTAACATTGCATATTACTTCTGATATATGGGTAGTACCATCCCAGCTTTTTCTGTGTGTAACACTGTATATTACTTATGATATATGGGTAGCACCGTCCCATCTTTCTCTATGTGTAACATTGTATATTATTTCTGATATATGAGCAGTAGCCTCCTAGCTTCTTCTCATTGTATAGGTTCAGAGGTTCATAGGTTCATAGGTTGGTACTAGGCTATCAGCCCTAGGGCCTATACAAGCCTAGCCATAACAATTCCCTGGCTATTTCTTCCCATAATATTTACTTCCCTGGACCCCTGTCTAGCAGGGCGACTGACGTGATCCCCAGGGTGAATTTCCTATCTCCCATCCAATCGTCAAGGTTCCTTTTGAAGGGGGCCAAAGAGGCGCTGTGCTTGACATGTATGGGCAGTCTGTTTCAGAGTCTGTGGAGTCTCTCGGTCAAGAACCTATCCCTCCAGCATGTTTTGTTCATTGTGATGACAAGGTTTAGATCCCTGGAGCATGTGGCTCTGAAGGATTGGGATTTCTTTAAATGTAGCATGTCCAACAGCGCTGGGTTTGACATGGCCTTGTATTATATATAACCTCTCCTGCCTGAGGAGGTGTAGCCCCCCCCCCACATTCCTATTGTTGTAAAATTGTTCGCAACTATTAACTATTCACGTCTGGTTAGTAGTCCCTCACGCACTCCTCATGTTGTAGATTTGTGTGTATTTTTTTATTTTGTTTTTTTATGGAAAATTTGACTGATTATTGAACCCCTTTTCAGCAGAGGCCCAGGAAGAAATTCTCCATTAACAGTAAAGTACATTACAAACACACATCAAGAACATTGACATCATAGATCAAGTAGCTGCATACAAGCCTTATACAACAGACATTTTAACTTTATGTATCAAACCAGGTAATTATGCACAAGTCTTATAAAATGTATGTAGAAACATAAAATATAGGTCTTATATTGGTGGATATGCATTCACATTAGCCACACTTCAAAAGAAACCCTGTGCAACTGTTTTCATCTGGTCACTATCCTTCATGTTCTATGTTCTTATGATTGTAATGCTGTGTCTCACTGCTTCAGTCTGGTTAACACCATCCCAATTCATCATGTATTTAATATTATATGCAGCTGCTGCTATTTGCCCATCTTCTTCATATTGAATACAGCTGCTCATGTCCAGGTACTACCCCTTCCATTGCAATAATGTGTGATGACTGTGCATATCTGGGTGACCCCGATTTCTTTCCCATTGCAGTATTTTATATTACTGATCAGGTATGGGATTATATCCTCCTTTGGTGAACAGGAGCATGGGCCTTAAATCCCAGCCTGCTATTACCAAATAATGTACTGGATTAAGGGTTTGAATCCTACACTTGCAACCAAATAGTGTAAAATTTAGACTCTTAATATGTACCAAACTTTTTTTTATGTATTCTTGGGATGACTGGCATTAACAGCTTATGACAAAATTGTATTTTTTTATTGCAAAAAGAACACTATTCAAGAAAACAAATGCATATGCAATAAACAAATTATGTATAACACAACATGTCTAACATTTCAAGATACAGCATTGTAAGACATCGAGTGTATCAGTGGTATTAATGCTGAGGGAGAAGCCAAGAAAGTAAGAAAGAAAGAAGGAAAATAAAAGGAACAAAAAAACAAATCATTAACTGTATATGTGCCAGTTTGCACTTATTGAACCGTATGTCTACAGACGGGGTAGTGAGTTACATATCTGGGGGTAGTCCCAGTCAAGAGCTGCACATCAGTATAAATAAGGTTGGGTGTCATAGGCTCAGTGATGTTTAATAAGCTTCTGTGAGCTATATAAGTCATGCAGTATGCTGGATCCCTTATCATGATAGCCTTTCCGCCATTGTATAACAAACGTGCTACTGCTTTGGCTTATTACTGGCATCTGTCATACCTTTCTGTCACAGACAGAAGCTGTCTAACCCTGTGAAATTCCCTTCTTAAACTCACCCATTATTTTTCCAGAAGCAGCTGCACTAATCTAAGCTCTCACCATGGCTTTGATTTGTGTTCTGTCGCCGTATGTGAATTAAGTAATAGAAATCTCAATCCTTCTTACACTTTGTCAATAACTGCTGAAGCTGTCAAGCTCCTCTTTCCATCAGCTGTAGTTTTAAGTAGGGATCTCTTCTAGATTAGTCCTCCTCCTCTACTACCTCTTACCAATGGTTTAGATTCAGAAAGCGCTTGCATCTACTGTAGACCTTCTTTCACCCATTAAATCAAAGGCTTATATTTATAACCTATTTATTCATATTATAGACTCCCTTTCCATCTTGCAGATCCAAGATTTTTATTTTGACAGTGCTTTATTTATAGAATAGATTCTCGCATCTGGGACTGTAGGCATGGTATTAGTTAAATGCCCTTGCTTAGGATAAATTTTCCTTCCCAACACCCATCTCACTACAGCTTTTGATTTGAGCTCAAGTTTAGGGCAGATCCCACCATGACTTCCTGCAGTGTAATTTAATGTTCATGATTAACATAGACCCCTCCCATATCCTAGAACCATCTGTTCATTAGACTCAGACAATGCTTGTGTTGAGTAAGTTGTTTTCACTGTAGTGTTGAATTGATTGGATATGCTAAGGTTTACTGTGATGTAAGTGTTTACACAGTTCTTTTAAATTTTTCTGGGCATGCCTCTCAACCTCTTAGCACAAGAAAACTGGACAAAGCCCAAAATAATTGGGGGGACAAAGGCCCAAAAATAGGGACACATTTTAAATATTGCTCTAATAAACTTAAAAAGTTGCTAGAACAACCAGAATTGTGTTAGCATACACTTTTCTGAGGGATATGAAGTCTAAAACTCAAATGTATACCATTATTTAGTGACTTCACTGCTCAGCGACTTGACAGAAAACCACAAATGAGAAAAAGACCAAAAATATGAGGCAAAAGTCTGGACAGTTGAGAGGTGTTTTTCTGGGTCTGTTTGTCATGCATTGCAAATAATGCATGCACAGACCTGAAGAAGGAGGGACAACCAGATAAAGTAGAGCACCAATGGGGGGAACAGACAACAAAATCACTCTGATGCACCCATGAGCACCTCTGTGACTACACATGTGATGGAAGAAATGCAAGAAAGCATGTCCTGTAAAGATCATAGTGCTGCACCACCTTTTATAAGGGTCAAGAGCACTAATCGCATGGAGTAGTGGAATATTCATTAGTATTATATACAGTAGTACTACTTACTGTGCAACAAGGTAAAAGGCCCTTACTGCTTACAGCAACAGTCAGTTGGTTCCTTTATGTTTATATAGATCATATACTTTCACCTCACTGAATAATGCACTGTACAGTAATGCACAAGAAACATTCTCACTCGCCCAGAAAATGGTGTTTTTTCACTATGACCTGACTATATTTTGTGTTTACTTCAAGCATGACAGACAAACAATTTCAGTTTTAGCCTGAAGAATAAAATGGTGAACACACTGTTTCACATCTGTATTACGTCATCAGTTAATTTGGTTTGCCTTCTCCATGTTAGTGTAAGTAGTTTTATGATCCATAATTATTGAAAGAAGTAATTTTTTTGATGTATAATTGGAATAATCAAATATTCTCTTCTACTTCCTCGCCTCACAATGTAGTCAGATAACCCTTCTTTAACTAGTGAATAGGAAGATAGAAAGAATATTATATCATGCATTAACACTTTTGTACAGTTATCATAGTAGTTTATACAGAATATTAATATTCAGTGTACATTTTTGTTCAATTCAACAACTGAATTATTTCTCTTGTCTTTGATTTTAGGCATTTCCTAGTAATTGTTCCACAAGTAATACCAGCAGATGGTTCCACAAAAGCTTGTATTCACCTCATCAATCTGAATGAATTTGTGAGTCTTACCTGCACATTACATACCAATAAAGATGACATCACACTAATTAAAGAGGTCATCAGAGATACGAACTGGCACAGATGCATCAGTTTTCAGGTAAGAACAACAGGTGTGCAAAAGCTGACCATGTCATCCATCCATCAGTGCTCATGAGATGGTTCCAACACTTGTAGCAACCCTTTGAATAGCCACTTCCATGTATTAATTTTATTGGGCATATAGGGGAATGGAAGCAGATTGCCATGCCTTTCTTATGCATTCAACACTTACTACATGTATTCTTATAGAGAAATTAGAGTCACTAATCAGACTGCCATATATGTTTTGGTGGTAGGAGGACACAGGAACACCTGGAGAAAACCTTTGTAAACACAGGGAGGACATACAGATTCCGCACAAAAGACTCCCCATCCGATAATCAAACTGGAGAACCTTTTGCACCAGTGTTGCGAGTTTGACATAAGACTAATATGCAGTGGTGTGCACTAGAATTCACTAGACTATTCTGATTTTAAAGGAAGAGACCATTTCATTTAAAACTAGTGAACTGTTAGTGTTCATACTCTGGCAAGCAATCTTACTCATATGCTGAAGTTAAAGATGTATGGTGGACATAAAAAAGGAGCCATGGGATATGAGAAATGGTTTATAGGTAAGTACTAAGCTGGCTGCTCTTGTAGGTAATTTTAAGCTTATCCAATTTCCTTTTCAAAGACTAGAGTTAAACCCTGTACCTTGGGTTTAGGAGGTAAACACCTTAACCATTATGTCAACCATGTTATATGCTAAATGTGAAATGAACAATACTTTGTACAACAGAGATGTTTCATTCTCTGAAATGTCCTAGCTGTGTGGTTCCAAGGCATTTAGCAGGTTAAGTTGTGTATCCATTTTGAATACATATTAAAGGTAATCTTTAGTTTTCACTCATCAGTTTTCCCAGGACTGGGAATGTGCTAGACAATTTAAATGGTAACAGGTATGTTCTATGTATTGTACAGTTGGATAGATCTGTTTCTTGTAGGGATAATTTTAGTATTACATTGTTAATGATATCTGGTCTTTTCTATATTTTCTATTGCATTTTAACGCCCAACTTGAATTAATCTAGAATAATCAAATTCTTTGGCTTATGTTTATTTGTTGATAATCATGCAATAAATTTGAAATGGCATATTCTGCCATAAAGATCAACCTGCAGCCTGTTCAATGCATGCCAGTGATATGCCAGGCATAACTGGCACTGGCAGGGGAGTGGCATGAACAGTGGAAGAATAATACTGGGCAGGCAAGCCAGAGTGCCCTGTATGAATGTCAGCAGGAAGGCTATGGGCATGGCAGTATTGGGAGGCAGACTATGAGATATCAAGTACAGTAAGACACCCGGGACAGTGGTGGAACACCCAGTGCCAGGCTAGTCATATCACTGATGGCTGTCCCTGGAGGTAGAAGAGATGGTAAAACAGCTCAATCTGTACTGCTAAGGTGTGTGTTTTTAGTAGTAATATAAAAGCTGTATGCAGTGGTTAAACTAAGATACAATGATATATGTATACCCATATTCCTGGTGAGTCTTGCCAGGCACCACCAGCATATCAGTAGGTTCTAGTTTATTCACTAGGAGCTGAAAAAAAGGAGAGAAAAGGAAAGACATTTACAACTCAACATGCCCTGCATATAGCTGAAGTCATATGCCTAAATACTCTCAAGTAATCACATGACAGTGCTACTTACTATAAAACTTTCTGGTGTGCTTTTTGTGAAACTCTCTTCCCATCAACTAAGAAGGTCATGGTATGCCCCTTTAGGTCACTGTATCTTTGTAGCACTACTCATCTGTGTGTGCATTGCCTGGGACATCATTCATCACACTGTAAAGGCAGCATTGGAAACCTACTTTGTACTGGGAACCCTCATAGGAATCTCTCAGCAAGTTCTCCTGGTGGCACCTATGCAGGAAGTGAGTAAAGATTTTTTTGTCTCCTTCCTGCATCACACGGCAGCCATTGCACACTCAGTAACTACAGAGACAATCACCATTTTACATATTGCAGTCCAGAGGAAAATGATATCAGATTCATGTCGATGAATGTTAAGGGTATCATGTAATGAGCATGAATGGGCAGCAGGGCAGTGTAAAGGAGCCTAGAGCCACCATATATTCACTTGTTACTGAGCAGCATGCCAGGGTATTGTTTGGTGCTTGAGGAAGGTTAAAGACATGCTTAAAGAAAGCCCTAAATCTATGTACCCCTATATGGGGAAGGTTAAAGACATGCTTAAAGGCAGGCCTAAATCTATGTACCCCTATTTGGGAAGGATAAACGCATGATTAAAGGCAGGCCTAACTCTATGTACCCCATACAGTACACATCCTTGTCCACGGTTGCATTATAATTCCTTTAGGGTCTGCAAGGGTGTTTAATAAGCTCACTGCCCATAAGGGTCAAAAACATTCTGATTCATGCATACTTCACTTTACATTTATTTATAAATGAGCACAGTTAGGCACAAGCTTCACTGCATAGTCCAGGCTAATGTTCATTGTGTTAAATGCATGATTCAGAGAACTTTATCCTAAATTGCCTCATTATTATAACTGCCAGGGTACATGCCTTAAAATTGCACGATAAATATAGCCACTGCCATTTCATCCCTCAATGGGTTACAAAAAATTTGCTGTAAAACAAATGAACCTAGTCATATGTATTACAGAATTCACCTAAGAAAGAGAAAATACCAGTCTACAGCTGGTTTGGTAGGGGTACATATGGAAGAATGGGTGGCTTTAAGTTGGTCCTGTCTACATATTGTAATCAGATGGTCTTGTCACCATAGGTGCCCTTTTCCACAGCAACAGTGACAACTTTCACAGCTCAGACTCCTACCCTTACCCATATTGCAGTGCTCCCAGTGAACTTACACAGATTTTGTTGCTACCATCAATGCTTCAATGGGTTCTTCCTAGCTCAAGAGTTTATGAGGGAGTTTTGCTTGTATGTTTTGGTTCAGATAAGTGTGTAATTCCTTAAAATGTTTCTTCTTCTTCTTTCGGCTTTTTCCAGTTAGGGGTCGCCACAGCAGATCATCTGTCCACTCATGATTGGCAGTGGAGTTTTTACAGTGTCAAGTTGCCAGCCCGGTGCCCAACCTTCCACAGAAGGCAAACACACATGCACTCACACCTAGGGCCAATTTTTTTTTTAGAGTGTCCAATCCACCTGCAGCATGTCTTTGGGATGTGGGAGGAAACCGGAGCACCTGGAGGAAACCCACGCGACCACAGGGAGGACATGCAGACTCCGCACAGAAGGCACCCCAGTTACTGTCATCGCTGCTTTCTTTTCTTTACTTTTAACCTCAGAATGTTTACCTAACTTTCCCCTCTCCATTGTGTCCGCTTCCCTCATAAAATCATGGTCAAAAATATTTTCTAGATTTTAATTTCCTCCTTCTGCCATTATGCGTTTTTTTTACAAGTAGCAACTCTTAGACATTGGAATGTTTCTTTTCCTGTAAAACAGATAAGGATCCTAGAGATAAGTCCTCTGACCTCTATAAGTGACACAATTTTGGCTAAGATACGGCTCAATGATCTACATGAACTTCGTGTTGTGGGTCTGGGGAGGAGTCATCTAGACCCAGACTGTTACTCTGCAATAATTTTAGAGCAAGGACCTTGTTGGATCACCACAACAACATCCACAACACAACAAGCTAAAGGAGTTTTGAACAATGGTCTTCCTAAAGCAAAATACAAAAATAAAAATAATGGCAAAAAACAAAGACAAGAACAGGACAAACTATATAAGAAAAAAGAGTTGCGGAGTTGCACAGTTTGGTCCTGCAGAAGTTATCTCCTGTTAAGGTACTGAGAGTCATGACTTCATCTTCTCCTCGACCAGGACATTCAGCTATGGCCATGCCTTCTTGCTCAGTGTCAATTGCCAGGCAAGAATCTTCAGCAAAGTTCTAAGAGGAAACGGTTGTGCAGGACGAAGCACATAGACACTCCAACAAAGTCACCCTCCCCAGACATGGATCTTGACAAAGAGGAGGCTTCACCACAATCTCATCCTGAGAACCCCAAATTTGGGGAATACTTGAGACAATTTTATTTATTTATTTATTTACTTATTGGCATCTGTTTACTGGGAAAGTCAACTGAACATTGCCCTTTTCAGTGGAGGTCTAGGGAGAAAAGCTCCGTTATGCAAACACGTAGGACATCACTTGCATTATTATATCATTTAAAGTCAGTTTTATTCATGAGCAGTAGTGCCATTAATTAGATATCCTTGACATTCGTTATATCATTTGCAAAAAGTTTTGTTTATAACAACAATTACATGGGTTGCAGTGCGATGCCATCAATGTGCACAGATTGTCAGGTTGTCTGTAAGAATGTTTGTTGCTGTAAAGACTTGTTAAAAATCTAGGACATAGGAAGATAAGATAAAAAATTAGTGCAGCCCAAAGAAAGGATGGAGTGGAACAGGAGCAAGAAAGAAGGAGGAGATGAGATGATAGAACAGGGTATAGTCCTGTAGCTATAGTAATACCAGTTTAACCAGGGGTGGTGCAGGTGCAGAGCTATTTATCTATCCGGTGTTGTTCAGTTGGCATTTAAAGTCCCTCAGGTTTCAGACTGTTCTTAAAAGAAGTGGAATGGTATTCCAGTTATTAGCAATTGCAATGTGAATACAGAGAGTATCCTGCATTATTGTTAGGTTTAGTTGTGGACAGTAATGATTTGTCAGTGGAACGTAGAGGTCTCTTAGTATTAGAAGGTTAAATGATGGAGTGAAGACATCAGAATTTATCAGGGTTGTGCAGAATTTGAAGGTTGTAATTAAATGTGAGTACAATAGCAAATTATTTAGTCTGAGCCAGTTTAGCTGTTTTAGAAAGAAGCAGTAATGTGATCCATGTAGTTGATTGGCTGGTTGTTTATTTTGCTCCTTTAGTGAAGTATTGTTTTAGTTTAACTGATAAAGAGGAGTTGAGATTGATTAGGATAGGAGAGGCATATAATAGGGTGTGGAGAAGAAAAGTGGCTATGTTTTGTGTATCAGAGTCAGTAAGGTAGTGTATTACTCTATAGAGGAAGCCTTGCTTTTGGTCTTTCCTCTTTATGGCTTGCTGAAGGTGGAGATCAAATTTCAGGTGGTTGTCTATGATCCGACCTAGTGGTTTAGTGTGGCATATCAGCTCTATATTGCTCTTAGTGTATGATGGTATATTAAAGGTTGTTTTGTGGGAGGAAAGAGAGTTGGGGGTAAACAGAAATAGTTTAGTGTTTTTTTTTTTTTTTTTTTTTATTCAGGAACAGTTGTGAGTTTTTGAGCTAAGCTTCTATGGAGAAAAGGATTTCTTGGTAAGTGTTTGGAGCAACGGTAGTGTCCTAGCAGCACATATTAAAGGAGGGGGGGTCACTGATGTATTTTACTATGGCAGCCTGTCTTGCTGCTGTGTTCAGATCATGGATAAATAAGTTAAACAGTGGTCGTCCTAGTGTGGAGTCTTGTGGGACTCCAACGGATATAAGAAAGAAAGAGGAGAAATCATCTTACCATTTCATTGCTTAGGCTGAGGTTAGAAGACCTGAATTTATATTGTGATTTACTTTATCTGATAACCTTAGAAGGGCAGGGGTTGTACTGTGATTGGGTCTGAAGCCATGCTGTGAGGGAGAGAAGAGGTTACGAAAAGTAATATATCTAGTAAGTTGAAAATTAATACATCCCGAGCCTCCGCTGAAAATGGACATGCATCCAGTCGGACTATCCCGGTCAACAAATGTAAAATAAATAAAATAAAATAAATCTTTCCAAGAGTTTGGATAAGGGTGAGAGAATGACAATTCATCTGTGCTCTGTGAGCTCGGTTGATGATCTGCCTTTATGGAGGGTTATTATATAGGATTTTTTTCCATAAGGTGGGGACATAGTTTTCTTGGCTAGAGTTTATTAGACTCATGCTGGAATGTACAAGTCTATATATGTTCAGTTTGAAGTATTCAGATAGAGGTTTGTCAGGACCAGTGTTGTTCTGTTCAGGGTGAGTAGGTATTTTTTAATTGTAGATGTTTGCACTGGAGTGAGTGTGAGGGCCTGATGTGGGCCAGCACAAAGAACCAAAAAGTAGGTCAAATGTTCCAAAAGGAAAACAAAATAAACAAAAAGGAACACTCCACAAGAAGTGCTTGACAAAGTTTAATGATTTACAGCTTTTGCTCCTATTACAAGAACGTCATCAAAAAAGGAGGTGTCATGAGAGGTGTTAATTTATTTATTATTTATTTATTTTACATTTGTTCACTGAGGAAGTCTGACTGGACACAGGTCTTTTTTTCAGCAGAGGCCTGGGGAGAAAAGCTCACATTACATAACATAGAATACAAATGTTAGTACAACTACAGGACACAAATACAAATACCACAGATGTTGGCAGTAATTCAAAATTACAGGATTTAGATGGCTTGTAACATTGAGCCGTAGATGTTAGGTAACACAATGAATAGATACACAGTAGCAATGGTTATGTTTTGATAATCCTGGCAAAATACAAATACAAGTAGAAATCCCATAGGATATGACAGCATTTCAAAATTCAAGGATTCAGATTTTTTAAGATTAAGTCACAGATGTTAGGTAACAATTAAATGGACGCATCAGTTACAATTTCTATGTTTTGAATTCCTAACATAGTGAAAAATGTTAGTCTGAGTAAAGAAATGAGTAAGAAAACGGTGAAGGCCAGAAGGAATTAGTATTGTTAGTCTGTGCCAGGAGAAGCAGATAGATTGGAGCTCTGTTACTGACAGTAGTTTGGGAGTGATGTTGGGGAAAAGAGTTGAATAGAGACAATGCTTCAACCTATCAGACATTCTCTTTAAAGCTGGCACAAGAGATACAAAATTATTCAAGCAAAGTAAAACAGAGTTTAAAATGATTTGCCATGACAATTCCCTACGTACTCTGGTAGTTTATCAATTACCGCCCCCACCTCATATGACCCCCACAGTTCTGGAAGGCTTTTTCCAATGCAAAAAAGTAAACTTTTTAAAATCCTTACAAGAACTAGAATTTTTAAACAAAGCATTATTTTTGTCTCTAGCTGTAATTAAATATAAATGTTCAAAGATTTTTGTATTTAATATTTAATATTTGTTCAGCTTTTTCAATATAAAAACCAGGACATGCAAAATAAAATGGCCATATAAACCACCCCAGTGGTGTTGCAGGTATATCTGTCTTGGTAAAGAGTAACCTTGGGATGGTTCAGAATAACCACATGCAGTCCCTCAAAATATAAAGACACTGGTTACATGTGCCACTTGCTCATACAGTCAAGGGTGGATGGAGTGGCCATCCTGTGCTAAAAAGATATACCAATATTGTTCAATGACTTGCTCACAAAAGATGGCATGGTGCTAGATTTACTAAGACCAGGAAAAATGCCAGAAACCCTGGACCAATTGTTCATAACAAAAGAGCGTAGCCACCAGCATCAAAAGAATGATGCAAGACTATAGATAATGTGTGGTCAAATAGAATTCCTGTCCTGGGGTTGCTGCATAAAGTCTACATGGCCAGATAAAGTCAATGGCTTCATCCAATAAGTTGCTGGGGATAAAAGTGATTGAGAGACATTTGCTTAAGCAAAATACAATCCTTAATAAAATTGTTATCTTTAGATATATTCTAGTTCTTGTAAGAATTTTAAAAGGTTTACTTTTTTGTGTTGGAAAAAGTCTTCCAGAATAGTGGGGGGGTTGACAAACTACATTACTCTATAGAGAAGTGGCATGACAAATCCTTTTAAACTCTGATGTTTTACCTGGCTTAAATGATTTTGTCTGTCTTGCTCTAGTTTAAAGAGATTTGATAGGTTGAAACATTAACACCTCCTGGCACTTCTATCGTTTTTGCATATTTAACTCACTCAAGCCTAAAATGCCATTTTTGTATATTTCCAATTCACTCCTACACCTCCTTATGGCATCCAAAAAGTTTTTGGGTCTGACTTCTTTAACTAAGTCACTTACCAACTAGTAACAACCGATATTAGAAAGGGCAAGGAGTTATTAACAAAATGAACCTAAGATTGTTAGTCTGGGATGTCCTACAGTGGAGAAATTAATCTTTTTTGCCACTTATTAGTCATATTTTCATATTTATATTCATATTTTCATAACTGAGAGACTTACATTTTATTGAGGTATATGGTGTAAAACACCAATGTGGGAAACAGGACAACTCACTGAAAATGCTGGTTTATATTGCACTGTACTGGAAATATTGCTAGTTTGTTAGTAATTATGAAAATAAGCAATATTTCCATATGTACTTAATACTTCAAAAAGCAAATGACTTACAAACTGTTGCATGATATTAGGTGAAACCTTAGGTGTTGTTGAAGAAAACTGTCTTTAATATTTGCACTGTAATTTGCACATCTTGTGAGATATCCATTTTTAGTTGCATTGCTGATTATACAATTAAACATATATTTTCATCTTTATGTAAATACGTCAGTAAACATGCACTAAGAGGAATTTCTTGTTGTCACACGAAAGGTTATGTCTGGAAAATGTTCTAAGAATATATGTCTAGGCTTTATAGTTTTCAAGATATGAAACTATGTTTGTGAATGTTTAGAAAAATATAATTTGGGGTTTGTGTGCATTATAATATATTGCAGTATTTATGGAAAAGACTATGTATGCACTGACTATTATCGCATTAAATATTTCTTACCAATAACATTGCTATATGTATAGTTTTATTGCTTTTACTGTTCACAAAATACTGTCATTAGTTTATTTTATGCTTTTAAGTTTATTTTTCCGGAAATGCTCTGGAATGCAAGATATTTCATAATTACTAACATACAACTAGCAATAAATGTGTCTACTGCTTCTTCAAGGGGAAGAGTTTTAAGTTGAGTCTAGTTAATCTGAAGCAGGCTGGAAGTAAAAATGTCTTTATTGAAATTACTGGGGTTTCTGACTGTGTTATATTGATGAACCTTGTAGGACTGTTTGGGGTATCTGATTATGTAGCTTAGCTAGTGGTTGCTTAGACTATCAGGTAAGGTGCCACTTGTAGCAACACTGGGGTGGATGCAAGAATCCTGTCTAGGCTGTGTTCTGTAGATGTGGCCTTGTTAATTCTAGTTGGATTGAGAGAAACTGTATAGCTGAATTTAATTATTTATTTATTTATAACATTTGTTACCTGGGATAGAGCGCTGATACCATTAGACCATTTTCAGCCTCAGCTCAGAATATGAACACACATAAAGTGGAAAAAATAAAAATAATTTATACAGTAATAGAGCATAATAAAAACAAATGAATAGCTGGCATGCAATAGAAAAAATGATTTAAGAAGGTTGTCAACAGAAACCACTATGTACAATATTAATATCAGTAGCAACATGTTAGGAGTTACAGAAGAGATACTATACTGAAAGGAATAGGCAGTATGTGTTGGAGATTAGGGAGACTAGGTCATGTGACCGGAAGCAGAGCATTTACAAGCAGCTTGTTCTGTGAGATGTTCCTTAAGTTGTGCCCAAAAGGAGGAGGAGTTAGAGAGTAGTCAAGAGACGTCCTTAAGATTTGAGGGAATTTGTTGGGTTTTCTAGGGCTATTTTTTTTTTTTTTTTTTTAAGTCTCCTAACAAGATGATTTCCAGTCTTATGTTAGCTGAGATCCAGCAGCAAATCTCTTCCAGGATGGGAATATTGTTACCAGGTAGTATGTATAGACGTATGATGGCTAGTGATATTCAGTTTGAGGAGTGAGATGAGAAGTTCAGCTTTGTTGAAAGTGGGTATAGTATCATGGTAAGTGGAGAAATCTGAAACATTTCTATAGAAAATGGCAACTTCATCTGCTTTTTTGTTAGTTTTATGTACTAATTTATAACTGGTGGGAGTATTTCTGTATCTTTGGTTATTGGCTTTAACCAAGTTTCTATGCCTATGAAGAAATCAAGGGAGTAATGAGCTATATAGCCTTTGATTTCTGTGATTTTGTTAGAGATTTTTGAGGTTATTGTTTCATATTTTAAGTCGTAGGTGGTTGGAGAGATAGCCTTTTTTTTTCTAGGATGTGTGTGGGCAGATTTGGTTGGATATGGGATTAAATTAGTGTGTTTCACCCGGTATTATAGTCCAGATAGCAGTGTGGCTAATGAAAAACCACTTATATCTGGGCTTCAGTTTATTGACAGATTTCTATAATGGTAATGGTGGAGTATATGCTGCTTACTTGTAATTCAAGGTGCCAATGTAACTAATGTCGAGTAGGCTGCAATAGATATTAGAAAAATGTGTCATGGTACCTGGTTTAAGCATCATGTGGTGGGTGTAGGTAAATAACAGTGGAAGAGAGACTTGTGACAGCTGACTGAGAGTATAAGTGAGAAATGCTAGTGACAGAAGAAGTCATGGCATATTGGGGATTTAGAAGGATGTATGGATAGGTGACGGTGTTTGGTGGGAGGAGATTGTGAGTATAGTGAGAAAGGCTAATGACAGAAAATTAAGTAGTGACATATTTGGTATTTAGAAAGATGTTTGGATAGGTGATAGTGTGTGGTGGGAAGAGTGTGTGAGTATAGTGAGTACAGCAAGAAATACTACTGTCAGAAGATGAAGTAGTGACATATTTGGGATTTAGAAGGATGCATGGATGATGACAGTGCTTGGTGGGAGGAGTGTGTGAGTATAGTGAATATAGTGAGAAATGCTAGTGACAGAAGACGTCATGGCATATTTAGGATTTAGAAGGATGCAGAGATAGGTGACATTGTGTGGTGGGAGGAGTGTGGAGGGATGCAGTTTTTGGTAGCAAAGACTGTTGGGAGGAGTAAAGCAGAGCACTATGGTAAGTAGGATTGCTAGGTGGGTAGAGGGATTGAAACAGTAGGATTGATAAGTAGGTATGAAGAAATATTCATATAAATGAAGATGAATTTATATGGTGAAGAGTCTGTTAACTGTGAAGAATAGGTGTGGTAAGGAAGGTACTAATTTAATTGTGCATGTATGTAGATAGATTGAGGGTAGAGTGGTATAAGCAGTATAGAGAGATAAGGGAAGGCTGAAATACATTATAGAGCAAGAGATGCGAGGTAAATATCAATCTCTATATTGATGTGACAGGAGGATCATAGCCCATCAACCACACCTTTTATGAGGAAGAGATCTTTCAGGAAGCCTACAGGTCCTCATCCCCAGCAGCCCAGGTGGTTCCCTCAGACAAATTATTAGATGTGTGCACAAAAGCTGGGTGGGAGCCCAACATACAGATAAAGTTCAACAGAGTGTTGTAAACCCAAGGATAGACAAGGTTGGAAGGAGGAGCCAATTATGGACTCAATTGTGGTACTAGTGGCCACCAAACAACTGACTGCAGAAGATGCCCAGGCTATCCCTTCCCTGAACAAAGACTCATAGATAATGGATATATTAAGAAAGCATGTCAATGTCCTAAGTACCTTTTCCATAACAGCAATAAATTACTTAGCACATGTGTTGAGTTTTCAGTAAGATCAAGTAGGTAAGACCCTAGAAATCCAGAAACATTTGCCTGTTGGAGACATACTTAAACAGTTGAATACCCAGATGGCTACTATAAATTCCATTACTTTACTGACCATGCATTTCTTACACAGTACAGTGGACAGAGAAGCTTGTTCAGCAGATGCAGACATTGCAATGAGCCTGTTTTAATGGGATCTCACTGTTTAGACAAAAAGTTAAAGACAAACTACGAGAATATGAGCAAGAGGGCAAGATGCTCATCAGGCAAACAAAAAGGAAGCAGAGAACATCTGGTTTCAGAAGTCCTAGCAGCCACAGATTAATAGGACTTCACAAGATAGAGGGATATTTTCTAGCAGCTGCTGTCCAAGAAATAGAGGTAGATCATAACAGCAAAGGTTCTGCGGTCGGTTCCCAGGGGCTATGCAGTATGAACTCTGAACTACTGTCCAACTGTCCTTTTCTGGAGGTAGTCAGTGCATATCTATTCCTGTATGTGCTTGAATGACAGGCTATCATGCAAGAAAAATTGATCATGTAGATTATGCCTGTGACTATACTATACTACGTTTTACAAATACCAATACTGCAGTTATACAAAAATACTCGTAATCGCTCAAAGTTTAACCCTGAATCATTTTTAGCTGGTCTGATCTCAGCTAACTAGATATTCTAAAAGCCTTTAAAATAGATGAGGCAGTAGAAAAGTTCAATTCAACTTTTTAAGCATCCTAAACAACCTTGCACCACTACGTAGGAAGAGAGTAAAATCTAACTTTGCCTATTGACTTAGTAATCAGAGACTTATGCAAAATAGAGACAAGGCATGAAAAGAACAGAAGAAACATAAAACTCCACAAAACCTTCAGCGCTGTAAAGAACTTTGTAACCTTACCAACAAGCAAGATGAACTTGAAATGAAAGAATACTATTCTGATTTACATAATAATCATAAATATAACCCAGATAACTTCTGGTTATCCATTAAACAAATTTTAACAATGTTCTCAGCCCTTGTCCCAGTAACTCTCCCTTAGAAACAACCACGTTTAGCTTGTACTTCATTGATGACATAGTTGCCCTCACCAATGCATCCTTTCCTAACTTGCCTGACTTATGTCTACCCCATCCACTAATTCCCCCCTCTCACACTAATACCAGTTACCAAATCCTTAATAAAAATTTATTATACAAACTTAAACCCTGCTCGCCCTCTACAGATAAACTTGCTGAAGAATGCCCCAAAATTGCTGCTAATGCCATTGCATATCCAGTCTTCATCCTTATAAACAGGTCAGTACAGGAATCCTATATTCCTGTCATCTGGAAAAAAAAGCCATTTCATCCATCTCCACAAAGGTGGCACTTCTACTGAGACATCTAATTTCAGACCCATTGCCATCTTATGCCCCTCTCAAACATTCTGAAAAAAATGTGTCCATAAACATCTACTCCAGTAGCTCTTAAGGAAAAACTACTATAGCATTAACCCACAGTTGGGTGTGAGTAATGGTGGATTTGGTCACAAGGACAAAACATGAGTGACCAAACAAAGCCAACCATGGATACATCCAGCATTACCCACACCCAGCCATGGGTTATTGCTATTATACAACGACATTATTTAAAACATTTGCTTACTTTTGTTAAATAATGTCATTTTATAAGGGTGGCGTGCTGCTCTTTTGTGTTTTTCACTAATATCCTGGGGTTTTCTTGATGTGCTGCACATGTGTATGGGACTTTCGTTCCTACACTTACGCAGTACATCAGTCCTGTGGAAAGGAAGCAACAGAGAAAGGAACATCTCTGTTGCCTTTTTTTTTCTGACATAACAGGCATGTGATTAATTTAATTTATCATCATACAAATCGTAGAACTTTTTTATTGCACAATACACCCATGTCCAGTAGGCGAAAAGATAACAAAGGCTACAAAATACACCAACACAGTTCTAATGCCATGTCATTCACACTTTTGGGAATGTTAAAAATTGAAATGATCATATTCCCTGAAGGGAAGTCTGTTAATATCATGTCTTTCTGTGTATTCCTCCAGCCTATGGACTGCAACATGCCAACGTCTAAAAGACGGCTTCCACACAATGGCTTCTGATTACCCATCTAAAATGAATGTTGTACTTCTGACACCTTGAAACACGACAAGTTTGAGAGTGGAGGGAAGGGATGATTTACATCTATCAACTGTCCCCAATTTCCCAGACATTCCTAATTTTTGACTCAAATTTTAGATTTGTCCTTCTTAATCCCAACTAAAATTGGTGATGTTTGGAGAAATGGTAGTAAATAATGACAATAATTAGAGTTACAGACTTTTTTTTACTTCAGAAAATGTATATTTCATATGTAGAAGTGCTCCAGCTTGCTGGCATTGAAAAGTAAGTCTGACTTTACTTGCCAAATGTCCTAATTACGTGGCCATTTTGAATGTGGGTACAAAACGATACTGTCATTCTCATTTAACTGTGACTAGTTGTCAAACATTTAGCTTTGTAAGGTGTTCTTCATCAGCAGCCTGTGTTACACATCTTCCTCAAAGCTAATTTTACAGCACTTACGTGTAAGGAGATTGACTTTGGAGTAAGTTTGCACAGGTCCATTCTGAGATCGCCTAATTGGGAATGGACAACCTTTATATGAATATGAATCCTCTGTTGATAACATTATTAAATCGTGAGCAGCTACACTGTCTGTAGCTGTCATGCACAGCAAGTGTATTAATGGTGTGTGTGTGTGTGTGTGTGTGTGTGTGTGTGTGTGTGTGTGTGTGTGTGTGTGTGTGTGTGTGTGTGTGTGTGTGTGTGTGTGTGTGTGTGTGTGTGTCTGTGTGATTGTGTGTCTGCGCATGCATGTGTGAAAAAGTACCTTATCCCTACAGATACATTTAATCCAATTTACTTGAATTGTGTTCATTTTGGGAGATGAGATTTTAATCAAACACTGGACTCCACTCAGTTTGGGTTCGTGAAGGGCCGATCTTGTCTCTTGAACTTGATTGACTTCTTCGAATCAGTCTCCAGAGCCATGGACAAGGATAAGGTGGTCCACACAGCCTATCTAGACCTTGCCAAGGCCTTTGACACCATCCCCCACTCTGGAATCATAGATAAACTTACTAAGCTGGGCATTAATCCCTACATCACCCAATGGGTTGCTAACTGGCTTACTGATAGAACCCACACTGTAAAAGTAGCCGACTCCAAATCCAGCTCCAGACAAGTGACAAGTGGAGTACCTCAGGGTTCAGTCCTGGGACCGCTCTTGTTTGGCATCTACTTCTCTTAAGTACAGGCCAACACTAAGGGACTCTGGATAACAAAGTTTGCAGATGACTGCAAACTGGGAGCCATTATTGAATCCCCAAATGATGTGGATACTGTACAAAAGGGCCTTACAGAAACATATGCTTGGTGCCAGAGCCATGGGCTCAAGCTCAATGCCAAGAAATGTATAGTTATCCCCTTTGGGAAAAAACATGTTTCCGTTAATTACCATATAGGTGGCAGTACACTAAACACCGAAAGTTTGATAAGAGACTTAGGGACATAGGTGGACAGTGGTCTCACCTTCGATAACCACATCGCCACATCAGTCAGGAAATCCTTCTATGTGGCACACCTCATCACTAAGGGCTTTTCATCCAGAAAAAAGGAGGTCATTGTCCCACTGTACTCATCCCTCATTAGACCCATTATAGAATACAATGCCCCATTCGGTATGTACCTCTCAAGACATCTACAACAACTGGAAAGGCCACAGAAATACCTCACTAAAAGAATCACAGGCCTAAAGCAGATGCCCTACGCTGACTGCCTTAAAAAACTCCAGCTATACTCTGTCGCATATCGTCTACTCAGAGGCGATCTTTGCTTAACATACAAGGCCATGTCAAACCCAGAGCTGTTGGACATGCTACACTTAAAGAAATCCGAATCCCTCAGAGCCACACGCTCCAGGGATCTAAACCTTGTCATCACAATAAACAAAACATGCTGGAGGGATAGGTTCCTGACCCAGAGACTCCCTAGACTCTGGAATAGATTGTCCATACATGTCAAGCAGAGTGCCTCTTTGGTCCTCTTCAAAAAAGGAAATACACCCCAGGGATCACGTCAGTCGCCCTGCTAGACAGGGGTCCAGGGAAGTAAATAGTGTGGGAAGAAATAGCCAGGGAATTGTTATGGCTAGGCTTGTATAGGCCCTAGGGCTGATAGCCTAGTACCAACCTATGAACCTATAATATTTTTTTATTTAAATTATACTATTATTTATGTGTTTTGATATTTAATTTTTTAAGGACATAATCTACAGTGGAAGGGATCAAGTTCAACATATGTAAAATTTAATTTGTGTATTTTTGTGACCGGACTTTTTTCCATTCGTATATGCTCGGCTTACAATGGGCACACTGGTTGGGTTGATCCATCAGTGTGCTCATTTTTGAATGCTAATGGCCAGTTGTTGCATAATAACCAATATTCAACATGGTTTTATACCTCCACATAGCACAAGAACTGTCCTCCTAACTTTTACAGATAACATAAATAAAGCCAGGGACAGAGGTAAACTCATATCTTCCTTAATCCTACACTTATCCACAGCTTTCGACAATATGTCTCATAAAAAACTCCTATTACAACTGTCCACAATGGGTATCTCACAAGAGACTCTTCAGTGGTTTAATAATTACATGTCAGAATGCTACCAGGCAGCCAACTGGAATTCTATCCTTTCCCCTTGCCTGCCCATCCTTACAGGTGTGCCACAAGGCTCTATCCTTGGTCCGCTTGTTATCCCTCACCTTGCCTACCCATCCTTATAGGTGCGCCACAAGGCTTTATCCTTGGTCCGTTTCCTATCTTTCACCTTGCCTGCCCATCCATACAGGTGTGCCACAAGGCTCTGTCCTTGGTCCGCTTCCTATCTTTTACCTTGCCTGCCCATCCATACAGGTGTGCCACAAGGCTCTGTCCTTGGTCTGCTTCCTATCTCTTACCTTGCCTGCCCATCCGTACAGGGGTGACACAAGGCTCTATCCTTGGTCCGCTTCCTATCTCTTACCTTGCCTGCCCATCCGTACAGGGGTGACACAAGGCTCTATCCTTGGTCCGCTTCTTATCTCTTACCTTGCCTGCCCATCCGTACAGGGGTGACACAAGGCTCTATCCTTGGTCCGCTTCCTATCTCTTACCTTGCCTGCCCATCCGCACAGGTGTGCCACAAGGCCCTATCCTTGGTCCACTTCCTAACTCTCACCTTGCCTGCCCATCCATACAGGTGTGCCACAAGGCCCTATCCTTGGTCCTCTTCCTATCTCTCACCTTGCCTACCCATCCTTACAGGTGTGCCACAAGGCTCTATCCTTGGTCCGCTTCCTATCTCTCATTTCTCTCATTGTCTTTGTTTTATTTCTCTTACTCTTATTTTCCTTACTCTTAATCTTGGTTTTATTTATTATTTCTCCACCCTCTCATCTCTACTCCACTTATTACTTCTAACAAATGTTTTTTTTTTTCACTTTTCCCTCTCTTTCTTTCATCCTCCACTGTTTGCATTTTCCACTCTGACATTTGCTTTATGATGAATGCAACCTGTATGGATGGGCGCCATAGTGGAAAGTGCATCGGACACGGATATCCTTCAGAAGGGACTCACGGAAACAGATAGCTGGTGCCAGAGCCATGGCCTGAAGTTAAACGCCAAAAAATGTATAGTCATACCCTTCGGGAAAAACAAGGTAACCCCAAGCTACCATATAGGTGGCAATCCACTAAGCACAGAAGAGGTTATCAGGGACCTGGGGACCCAGGTTGACAGTGGCCTTTCTTTTGACACTCACGTTGCTAAAGTGGTTAGAAAGACCTTCTACATTGCCCACCTGATCATGAAGGGATTCACATCCAGATCTAGTGAGGTCATTGTTCCCCTGTACTCTTCACTTATCAGACCAATGATCGAGTACAATGCCCCATTCGGGATGTATCTCACCCGACATCTGCAGCATTTGGAGAGACCCCAAAAGTTCCTCACCAAAAGGATAAAGGGACTCCAAAATCTGTCATATGCTGCCAGATTGAAGAAACTCCAGCTCTATTCAGTTGCATACCGTCTGCTCAGAGGTGACATGTGCCTGACATACAAGGCCATGCCCAACCCGGAATTAATGGACATGCTCCACCTCAAAAAATCCAAATCCACCAAAACCACTAGAGCAAGCGACTTAAACCTTAGCACGGATATAAATAGGACGTGCTGGAGGGATAGATTTATCACTCAGAGACTCCCTATGCTGTGGAATAAAATCCCGATCCATGTGAGGCAGAGCACCTCGCTGGCTCTATTCAAGAGAAATCTTGACCTGTGGATGGGAGATCGTAGGTTTATCCTGGGAATCATCTCTGTGTCACTGCTGGACAGAGGCACAACAAACTAATGGGCACAGTATTTTTTCATATAAGGGGTGGCGTAAGCCACAAAAATTTGGGCTAGGCTTATAAATGCCTTAGGGCAGATAGCCTAGTATAAACCTATGAACCTATGAGTGAATAATAAACTCTCACACTTATAACATGTCAGCACGTTTTATGCTACATTATATTGCATTTATCTTGTTTAAATGATGGTATATGTGCATTATTCTACATGTTATATGTGTATTCACATTTGTATTAATCTATGCATTTATAGTATATTGTAATATAATGTGAGTTATCATCTATATTTCTATTCTTTTATTTGTGGAGCTTTTCCTCCCCAAGACTCCACTGAAAATAGATAAAATTTGGCATTCAGACTTTCCTGGTAAAAAAAAAAAAATGTCAATAAATACATAAATAAATAAACATCTTTTCATCCAGCCATTGTACACAGAGCTACATTCAGCACTATGTGAACTAGGTAGCCACCTATTGCCTGCTGGCTGGGAGAGGCACCCACTGGCTTGGACGAGGCCTTCTTGCCAGGGACCTGCTACAACATTTACTTTTTTAATTAAAACAAGCAAAATTAATATGTTCTTAAAGGCATTCTTCCTTTAAAATGCTGTCTGTCTCTAATTGTCCCTGCATGCACTGACACACAGACCTGTTGCTTGCTTCTTCTTTTCCACGTTCCATGCACAGAATTTAAGTACAAGACCTGGATGTGGAAATACACTTGCTGCCTGATGACATTCCCTCCAAAAATTAAGTTCAGACAACATTCAGTCCATCAGTGAGTGGGGTGTATGTTTGTGTAATGCCCTAATTAGGGATGGCAGGTTGGTTAATTTGTTCATGTTCAAAACCTGTACCTTGTTTACAGAAGACAAGAGTCTGAATTCCCTATAACAACTACAAAACTACTCAAACAAATTGAGTTAAAGTGTATTTTCAAGGATTTATGAGTTTCAAGTGAAGAGAACTTTACTGCTGCTCATGCTAAGTTTATTTTCAATACACAACTTTCTTTTGGTCGGTCATCACTGTTGTGCTGTCAAATTGGAAAGCAGTGTTAGTAGCACATCAGATAGCATACTTTCTTTTAATACAGAAAGTTTGGGGTCTACTCCCACACCATTTAGGTTGATTGCTTATACTGTGTTGTACTTTAAGAGGGGGAAGGGAGATACTACACTCTTGAGTGTGTCCCCCTTTGGATGAGATGCCTAATAACTATGAACCTGTTATTGGTTTACCAACCATTCCCTATTGCCAACTTACTATTTTTTAATGTAACATAGGCAATTTATTCATCAGGGGCAACAGACACTGGATTTGTAGATGAACCACTGAAATATAAAGTTGTTTGCTAGCAGCAACCTCTACATTAGTCACAGATCTCATTAATATGGAATTACTCAGATGACTTTTACTTCTGCAGAGATTGTATATATTGACTGATTTTGGTGGATTGTAATCAGAGAAGTAGTGAGAATTACTTTTTAGGTAATGAGAGTGACGTTTTATGGTTTGAAATGTTCTGAAATGAGCACTTTTGTCATTATTGGTTCATACGTTTTGTTTCATTGCTTACCGGAAAAATGATCAAAACTACAAATTTAAACCACATTCTAACACGTAGTGCTGCATTTTACAAGGAACATAATTTAATACAATCACAAAGGTGAATCAAAGAACACATGTATGTATGCATGGTCTTAAAAATGTGTGCAAGGGGCCTATAGATTGAAAACAGCCCAAAGGTAATCTTTATCTACAACGGGCCAGATGCATTTTCTTTGTATGTGGGCTTCAATGCCATTTCAATGAATGTGAGTTTCAAGGGCAGAGAAGTATACTGTTAATGCTAAGTCTGCATTATTCTGAGACTGTATTGTTTTGTTTAGTAAATGTTTATTAGTGTCTGTGCTATAAAATTTGAAATAAAAGTTTTAAATTAAATCCAAATATCCGTATTCATTGTAAAATTAAAGAAGAAAATATTATGAACACAGAGAGGTTTGAACAGTGTTTATGGCAAATGGGGAGAAATAGCCAAATAATGGGACTCTAGAATGGCTGTGAGTATGGCTGGTGGACACTGATGTCTGTGTGCTGGGTCTCCGATTTATTATTCTGCCTACGGCCCCATTTGACCATGATCCGGCTCTGATTGTACCACTCCATCAGAGGAAGATGGCTTAACAGAAGGTGTAAAACCTTTTATCAAAAACAGCCATAGAAGAGACCCCACCAGACCTCACAGGATCCAGATTTTAATCAAGATTTTTCTTTGTGCCTAAAAAGACTCAGAATATCAGACTGATTTTAGAACTCCACCATCTCAATCAACAAATAAAGAAGGAATTATTTTGAATGGTCCAAGTGCAATCCACCCTACTTTGTAAGCAGGAGATGGGATGTGCTCTTTTGCTTTCCAGGATGCATCCCCGAATATCAAAATAGCCAAGCAATTTAGGAGTTTCCACTTTCAAGTAGAAGTCAGTTATTTTTAGTTCATTGCCTTACCCTTTGGCATCATCAGAAACCCCAAAGTGATTTCTGAATGCATGGCTGCAGTCACTGCTCACGTGTGGCATACTTGAATATAAATCTTTCCTTATTTAAATAATTGGTTCAATGCTGCTCCCAATGCAATACTTTCTGTAGCTGTGGCTATCTTTTGGTATTACTGTAAATCTGTTGACAACACAAAATGGATTAATTAATCATCTGTTTGTATAAAATGTAACTTTTATTATGAACAGTGAAATAATATGAGACAAATGATCACAAAGATCATAAGAGGCCTAGCCATATAGCTCTTCCCACCCTTTATTTGTACTTAATTGGTCTCACCTCCTAAATTAAGCAGAACTGCACATGATAAGCCTGCTGTAAATTAATATCTATCCACCCAATCATCAAGACTAGCCTTAAGGGCAGACAAATTAGTACTTTGTTTATCCTGTAGTGGTAACCTGTTCTGCAGGCTGGGAATAGCTTGAGGCAGGAACCTGTTCCTTTAATGAGTCTTGTTTATTTGCTGGTGTAACTTTAGTTCCCTGGCACTGGCATTTGTGGACCCACTGACTTTATGAAGAAATAGGATGTCAAATAGAATTGGGTCTTTCATAGCTCAAAAAATGAACCAGTAGGCTACTGAGTATAAGAAGAGGTGCACTAATCTATCAGGATAGTTGAATGATTGACGTCCTTTATTATCAGTATTATTATTATTATTTTTTGTTAAGAATCATTGGGTCCTTTCCAGTTGAGTGATACATCTAGATTTGCATATACCAAAACAGAGACTGTATTCAGTGATGGGTTTGATAAAGGAAGAGCATAGTGGTAAGATGACTTATTCAGATCTAGAAGATGTTCCCTTGGAGATGAATTTGGATGCATAGAAGGATTCATTTTCATTCCATCCATCAAATCTGAGTATTGGGTCTTTGAGCTACTTGGCATATCTAAAATTTCGAACCTAATACTCCAGCCTCAAGTTGCTCAAGCCTTTTCCTCCTACAGTGTACCCGTCTTCACTAGATAGCATCCCTCAGATCTTGTTTGCCTCAATCATGTTAGGATATGATTTACAACTGTGCAGCTAAGTGCTCCACTGCTTTCTTTAAAAAAAAAAACAAAATAATTTTTGACATGTTTATTATTATTGCATTTCAGATAACTTGTTAACATCATTTACACAGAGTCCTTCTCAACTTGTTGGTATTTGGGCAGGAATTTAGCTATAAACATTGCAACTTTGTCAAGGATGGCTTCATTCTTCTAATCTCCTCTAATCTGCATGTTTGTTAATAGTTGTGTGCTTTTTAAGGTTTAGAAATCTTACAGGGTTGGGAGAACAATATTATTCTCAGTTTTAGTCTTTAGTTAGTGTGCTTCAATGTTGTTATTATATATAGCTACATCTCACTAGCTCCATGGCACTTTGTCCAGCTATTATGGTTGACAAAAGAGAAAAGAGTTTTAAAATATACTAAAGTGCAGACAAAAGATTTGCCCCCAGGATAGTCATGATTTGTATGTTTACTATCTGAGGTCGAACATTTGAATGCAGACTGCTCTGTATGTAAGTCCTTTGGGCAGACAGCCCTCTCTGACAGGAGAAATAAATTGGTTCTTAAAAGTCTTTTTCTGCCTCCTAATCCTGAGGGAGACCAGACCAAGAAAAAAGTAAACTCTAGTGATGGAAACCTAAAGTAAACATGCTCTGTAATAACAAAAAAAAAAAAACTCATTACATGCAAAAATAAATGTAACTCTCAAGATGCAAAATGCTGTAGAGAAACTTAACAGGAACTCCAGACCCTGATCAAATCAAGCAAAGCCAAATATGTGGTAAAACCAGTCACCCAGGCAAAGGTTAACAACAAAGCCTTCTTTAACTATTTTAGAGACTTCAGAAACAATGCACAACACAGTGCAGATGTCATAGTAAAGAATATCACGTACTCAGACCCAGATGACATAGCCAATTTATTAGCAGGCAAATTTAATTTAAAATTTACCCCACAACACATACTAAATTCCCAAATCACATACCTGCATCTATGCCCCTCCAAATCTTCTGAGAAGAGGTATCTCAAGCTGGTGTCCAAGGCCAAGAACACTTCACATTCATCATTCCTACTGCTGTAGTAGATTTTAGGCTGTATGGTTTATGATTGCCAAAGACATGTCAACCGGACAGCTTCCAAAAGCTCTGGCTCCCTCCTACACTTTCACTCTGATTACTGATTGAGCAGGCCTGTGAAAGGAAAGGCAGCAGTCAAAGTAAAGATTCTTTAGTACTTTCTTGCTGCCTCAGGATGAAGCACCTTCACAGCAGCAGCAGTCAACCTTCAGCTTCAAATGTGACACATAAGTCCACATTGGAGAATCCTCTCCACACAGAATATTGACTTTAAAAATTTCAGTTTATTTTATTAGGGTTTTTTAGTGCTATTACCTCTTTTAGGAAACCCTGTACCTTTCTAATATTTGAAATGTCCAGTTAGGGACCTCTGTTTTTAGCTTCCACTATTTTGGGGGCTATTTTATTGAGAAAATGTACTGTTTTTATGACCTTTATGGATTTTAATTTAAAGTTTAGTGTCAGGAAGTGTTTTATTTAGTCAGAAGCTGTTGCAAGGTATGTTAGTGCTTGTGTTTACTATGTGATAACTTACCTGCCATGTTTTAGAGTGAATTTTGTGAAAACAAATTTCTGACAGGAATTTGGTGAGCTGCTTATACATTATTGATACAGGAGGAATTTTCCTTTTCTCAGACTATAGCCAGGGTGAATGGTGTTTTATGGGAACAAATGGATGCTCTTCTTGAACCGAGATGATATTATACATTACAAGTAAATATGCCTCTCATTCCTTTATTAGTGCCAGCCTTAGAGGATGTATTTAATGCTGCCTTTAACAATCCATATTCTCAACCTTCAAATCCCAAACAGATAAGACAGGTTTTATAAAGTTTTTCAGTCTATCGATAATTTGTTTTCCCACCTCAAGTCTGACCCTGCAGCCATATCCACATCTTTGTCAGCTGGGAACAGGCTCTTGATGTCCTCCCATCCTTCACCTGAAGGCAAAGAAGGAAAGGTATTGGATATATTTGGTGAAGAATATATTTTTCTTCCACTTGGCTTATAGAATTCTTGACTCACATGTGGAAGTTTGTTCTACTATGTATAGACAGTATGATAGAATCATCTGCTACCTTTCACCCTGAAGACAGTGCATATTCAAATTCCATTGTTTCTAACATTTCTCAAGTATAAAAACATTCCTTAGGGAGCATGTATGATTGTGTAGATAATTTGTCTAAAGCCACTGCTACTGCTACAGTATTGGGAAGATATGCTGCAATATGTATTCAAAAGTTTTCTTATGAGATAATGTCTGAAATTTTAAATTCAGCTTTAGATAAGAAGGTTTTGTTTGGCCCATCTACTACTCAGGTCCTCACATAATTTGAAAAGACAGGGAAATGAATGCAAGGAGTTTCCATGATTTTTCAGGTCCCCTTTACATATCTTCCAGATCCTCTTTCCCATCAAAGAAAGAAAACAACCAATCCCTGCCTTTTCAATCCAACCAGGGAACCAAACATGAGATGGCAGGAGGGGAATAACAGTAAACAAGGATCTTATTGTAAATAGGAAGAGTCTGCTGCCTTAGAATAACTGTATCAGCATACTGTCAACACCCCTATCACTTCTGCCCCTATCTATCAAGATCTTTCCCAGATATTGCATTTATACAATTCCCTTTGTCAACAGAATTTTTCAGACTCTTGGTTGTTAAGAGTGGCTCAGGAGGGATACAGTTGCTACTGGACAAAAATATTTCCTTTCAGGAGAAATTGCTAACTGCTCTCTTAACCAAACAGAATTGTTTCTTCAGCACTTACTCATCCAAGGAGTCATAGAAATGGTGCCTTTAAATCAAAGAGGCAAATGCTTATTTTCCAGAATGTTCCTGGTAGCAAAGAAAGAGTCATCTTGGAGATAGCTCTAGATCATTCCTTTCTAAATTTGTATGAAAACATTTTAAAATTCAAGATATTAACCCTTCAGAATATTTTACCTTTCATTCCCCGGGGATACTTTATGGTGGTTTTAGACCTACAAGATGCATATCATCACATTCCCCAGTCAAATGCTTCCAAACATTTCTCAGACTTTCTGTGTCTGGGTTATATTATCAGCTCTCTGCGTCATCCTTTGGATTATCTATAGCTCCAAGGGTGTTTACAAACTGTCTGTCTCCACTCATTGCTCATTACAGACTGAATGACATTCACATATTTCTATAATTTAAATGACTTACTTGTGTTTTCCCAGATGACAAGAGTCATTACAATGGGTTTCTCTTGTGTCCAATCTGGGATTTCGGATAAATGTTCACAAATCCTCCTTGACCCCATCACACAGGATTTTCTTTCTAGGCCGCCTCATAGGCACCTTGCAGCAAAATGCTCTTTTGACACAGGAGAATGTGGATTTTATCTGGAAACTTTCCTCACCTTCTTAAATGGGTCTGAGACTTCAGCCACAGTGTATCTCAGGATCCAGGGGTTCATGGACTCTTTGATTCTTATCATCCCTCCTGGTAGGTTGCACATTTGAATGACTCAATAGTTTCTAAAAAAAACACACACAAACATAACATTCCCTCTTAGACTTTGTAGAAAAAGGAACTGCACTGGTAGTGACTGCAGATACAAACAAATCCAGGTATTTACCTTTCTCATCTACCTCCAAGCCAATCTGTAAATACATGCACCTCAAAGTTCACTGGGGGGCAATTTCAATGAGGGGTACAGGTGCAAGGCTAGTGGAATTTCTCGGACAGACCCATGCACATCAGTAACAAGAGATGTGCACTGTGATCAATGCTTTAAAATACCATCAGCTACGGTTCCCAGGACCTTTTCAGGTAATTACAGGCAACATCATACTGATGTCGTACATAAATAAACAAGGGACATCAGGATAGGTTGTACCCACTGTACAAGCTGGCTATGATGACTTAGGAGGTAGCTCTTCAGCACTCACTAAGCCTCCAAACTCTTACCTTTCATCAGAGCAAAACATAGTGTTGGACAAGCTGAGAAAGACCTGGACAGACCCTCAGAAATCAAAATGGAATGATAGGGCCTTTCAGAAATTAGTCCATTTGTGGAGAACACCTCAGATAGATCTGTTTGTTTCCTTTCAGAACAGACGACTGGATACATTTTGTTCCAATCTCTTTGCAAGCAATCCTGGAAAATGCATTTTCTATTCCCATGGAAGAGAATGTTCCTTTATGCACTATCACTTTTCCACTGATGTCCAGGGTAATTCTGAAGACTCAGAAGAACTCTCCAAAAATTATTTTGGTGACTCCTTTTTGGCTCTGGGCAAGACTGCAATCCAAATTGTAGCTTGCTAGAGATCCCCCACCATGCCCCAGGATTCCCACTATTCATTTCTTGATACACTGGAAAATATTAGGGTACAACCTAACACCCTAATAATGGGCAATTTCAACTACCCCACCATTAACTGGGAAAACTACTCATGTACCAACTCTTGTGCTCACTGTGTTCTGGAATTCATAAATTCCAATGCTTTGGATCAATGTATCCACACCCCCACCAGGGGCAGCAATATCCTAGACCTGGTTATTACCAACATGGGCAACTGGTGCTCCACACCAGAGGTCAATTCCTCGTTGGTCAGATCCAACCACAAGCTAATCACCCTAGACATCCTTATCCCTCCCCCACCCCCCATTAGGGAAACCACCATAAAAAATTTCTCCAAAGCCAACTTCACGTTTCTTAAGACAGAAGTGGCAAACTTCACTACACCCATGCTGATGGACAATAGAAGTATGATTGCTGAATGCTAAACAAATGCACTTTATAAGCACTTACACTAGTGCATGGATCATGCAATCCCTAACAGAACCAAGATGCTATCCTCCAAAAAAAGGAAGCCAATCTGGTGGTCCCCTGCCATAAACTCTACAACAGAAGAAAGAAACTGTTGCAAAAAAGAGTAAAATCCCATGATTGGAGGAACTCCCTGGTCAGCCTCAGTAAGAAGCTAAGATCCCTCATAAAATTCTCCAAAGCTAGTTATGAAAACAAAATTGCCACTGTCTCTAAAGACAACCACAAAGCATTCTATACCTGTGTTAAGAATCTCAATGGCAACACTCAGATCTGCTTTGAGTTACAGCACAATGGCACCAAATATACAGAACCAACTGATATTGCCAACATCCTGGCAGATAGGTTCAGTGCTAACTTTATCCCCCCTCATCCTCTAAAGGGCCCATCTCTATACCGGAAGAATGCAAAGTTCCTGTAATCATGGCTGCATAGGTAAAAAACACACTCTCCAAAGCCAAGAATACAGCATCCATGGGACCTGACAACATCCCAGGCTGCATTCTAAATGAACTACAGAATGAACTGGCACCCCACCTAAGTACCATGTTCAGTCATAGCCTCACCTCAGGCTATGTGCCCACTGAATGGTGCACAGCGATGGTTATCCCACTCCAAAAAGGGGAGCCACCACAGATCCTGGAAACTACTGCCCCATTAGCCTGACAAGCCTGATCTGCAAGGCTATGGAATGTATCATCATGGAACTTATAAACAATGACATTGGTAATCTCCAAACTCAGAACCCCACCCAGTTCAGGTTTGTAAAAGGCAGATCCTGTCTCCTAAACCTGATAGACTTCTTTGAAGCGGTCACCAAAGCCGTAGATGAGGGTAAGGTGGTTCACACAACCTATCTAGATCTCGCCAAGGCTTTTGACACCATGCCCCACTCTGAAATTATAGATAAACTCACTAAACTAGGTATAAAGCCCTATGTCAGAAGACAGGTTGCCAGTTGGCTCACTGACATAACCCACACTGTGAAAGTAGCAAACTCCAAATCCAACTTCAGACCAGTGACAAGTGGAGTACCACAGGGTTCAAGTCCTGGGTCCTCTTCTGTTTGGTATCTACTTCTCTGAAGTACAGGCTAACACAGAAGGTCTTTGGCTAACGAAGTTTGCAGATGACTAGGAGCCATAATCAAAACTCCAAAATATGTGGACATCCTACAAAAGGGCCTCACTGAGACAGATGCCTGGTGTCAAAGCCATGGCCTCATGCTCAATGCCAAAAAGTGCATTGTCATCCCTTTTGGTAAAAACTCTGTACCCATGACCTACCACATAGGCGGTAGTCTACTTAACACCGAAAGTGGTGGACAGTATTCTCTCCTTTGATAATCACATTGCTACAGTAGTCAGGAAATCCTTCTACATGGCACACCTCATCACAAAAGATTTCTCATCCAGGAAAAAATAGGTAATTGTTCCCCTCTACTCGTCACTCATTAGACCCATTATAGAGTACAACACCCCTCTTGGTATGTACCTCACAAGACATCTACAACAACTGGAAAGGCCGCAGAAATACCTCACAAAGAGGATGACCGGCCTCAAACAGATGCCCTAGGCAGACCATCTCAAAAAACTGCAGCTTTACTCCAGCGCATATCCCCTACTCAGAGGAGATCTCTGCCTAACACACAAAGCTATGTCAGACCCAGAGCTGTTGGACATGCTCCACTTAAAGAAATCCCAAACCCTCCGAGCTACACACTCTAGGGGCCTAAACCTTCTCACCACAATAAACAGAACATGCTGGAGGGATAGATTCCTGTCGCAGAGACTTCCCATACTCTGGAACAAACTACCTATTTATATCAAACAAAGCTGCTCATTAGCAATCTTCAAGAAAAATCTTGATGATTGGATGGGAGATAGGAAATTCACCCTGAGGATCACTTCTGTGGCTCTGCTCGACAGTGGCACAGGAAAATAATTTTCTTGGCTGGCAAAAGCCAGAGTACCTTTTGGCTAGGCTTATATAGGCCCCAGGGCCAATAGCCTAGTACCTACCTATGAACCTATGATTCTTCCTTCTTATGGAACGGGTCAAGGGTGATTGCCAAAAATCTTCCTCACATACTTGACCTACTCACACAAGACAGGGGAAGTTTGATACACCCCAGGCTCAAACATCTTTAATTAACTGTTTGGATAATTCATTTCTAATTCCTTTTAGGTAAATCTTTATATAGGATGTGCAGCAGCTGCAAAAGGAGGTAAAAATACCTGCTACTAGAAAATCTTATATTTGCAAGTGGAAAATATTTTCTATTTGGTGCATAGCCAATAACCAAGGCCTGAAAACTGATAAAAAAAAATTTGTGTCAATTACTATCATGTGCCGTCTCTTACTCCTCTGTCAATTTACATCTTGCAACCATTTCAGTATATCTGCCCATGGATCCTCCACTTTCTTCTAAATTTTTAGTGAAACAATTTCCTAAGGGTGTTTTGCACCTGAGACCTCTTCTCAAACAGATTGCTCCTTCCTAGTACCTAACTTTGTACTGGAAAATGTCACAATGTTTCCATGTGCACTTGCTCATCAGGAAAGCTGTTCTTCTTATTGCTGTACAAGAAAAGTATATGAGTTGCAAGTTTTCGTGGTAGGTAAAGTATATCTGGTCTTCCGTAGGGTCTCACGAATACGAAATCCCTCATTCATGCCAAAGCTTGTTTCAGAGTTCACTTTGAATCAAGTCATCAACCTTCCAGTGTTCTGTCCTGATCCTGAAAATCATGGAGAATGGATTCTGGACATGCATAGGCAGCTCAGGTACTATCTTGACAGAATCAAATCCTTTAGAAAAGCTGATCAGCTATTTGTTTCTTATGTTCCAACAAAGAAAGGGCAACCAGTATCAAAACAGACTGTTCCCACATGGCTGTCCTCAGATATTGTGTCTCGTTATTGTTGTCCTCAGATATTGTGTCTCGTTATTGCTGTCTTCAGATATTGTGTCTTGTTATCGCTGTCCTTAGATATTGTGTCTCATTATTGCTGTCTTCATATATTGTGTCTCGTTATTGCTGTCCTCAGATATTGTGTCTCATTATTGTTGTCCTCAGATAGTGTGTCTCATTATTGCTGTCTTCAGATATTGTGTCTCGTTATTGTTGTCCTCAGATATTGTGTCTCATTATTGCTGTCCTCAGATATTGTGTCTTGTTATTGTTGTCCTGAGATATTGTGTTTTGTTATTGTTGTCCTCAGATATTGTGTCTCATTATTGCTGTCCTCAGTGTGTCTCGTTATTGCTGTCCTCAGATATTGTGTCTCGTTATTGTTGTCCTCAGATATTGTGTCTCATTATTGCTGTCCTCAGATATTGTGTCTTGTTATTGTTGTCCTGAGATATCGTGTCTTGTTATTGTTGTCCTCAGATATCGTGTCTCGTTATTGTTGTCCTCAAATATTGTGTCATTATTGTTGTCCTCAGATATTGTGTCTCGTTATTGCTTTCCTAAGATATTGTGTCTCGTTACTGCTGCCATTTCCAGGCAATATAAAGGTTCATGTTACAAGACCCTTGTCTTCTTTGATGGCATATCGGAAAAGGGTAGACTCTAGAAGTATTCTAGAGGCCTCTACATATTCTTTGTTATATTGCTTTACAAAGTATTACCAACTGGATTCCCATTCTAGATTCAAAGCAGGCTTTGGTAGGGTCATTCTCCAGGAGCTCCTGGATCCATACTCTTACTCCTCCTGGGTTGAATAGGCTTTGGTAATCAACACATATAGTCTAAAGGCTACTGCAGCAATAGGAAAGATGAAGATAGTACAGTTGTGTAAGTTGCACTTACACATATCAGTAGATGTTTACATTCCTGACCACTGCAGTAGTCACACCTTTCCTCCCTCCATCTCACTGTTTTTATATATTGTTACTTGTTGGGATATAAAACTGTTTATTAACATCTAGACAAGATTGTCAAACACTATATACCAAACAGATCACTAAGATCAGAAGACAAAAAAACTACTAGAAATCTCCAAACTTTCTAAACAGCAGAGTCACTGGCTTTACTCTTGCTCTAGTTGTAAACTATGGAACTCTCTCACTTCAAACATTAGATCAGCCCCAAGCCTGCAAATCTTTAAAGCCTCCCTAAAAGCATATCTAAATAAGTCCTGGCTCTGTACAAGTTTAACTCCAGGCTAATTTTTCTCCACCACTTCTTCCTCTGCCTACCTCCTCTGTCTCTCTCCAGTCTCTCCTTTCCTCCCTGCACACCACTGAAGTTTACCTAAATCTCTCCTACTCTAACTCCAACTTCCTCTCACCCCAACCTCTGTCTACATTCTTCAGTCTCTTTAGGACCCTACTATAATCATAATCTCTCAAACCTTTATGTTACTTATCCCCCTTGCTAATCAACGCTATATATATATATATATATATATATATATATATATATATATAAACCTGTAAAGTCTGCTGTAAGCCTGTCCTCATCACATGATGCTAATAAGTACATCAACTATTATCATCTATAGTAAAACTACAGTTAGTACATTGGAATGAGTTAGAAATTACGATAAATTATTAGCATAATTTTTAAGTAACTACACTCGTTAGTTTCCTTATCTTAACCTGTTGCACTATTTTTGTGCTGTCTATTCATAAATGTTAATTGCAATTTATTGTGTTATATACATCAAACATTTGTTGTTCGTTGTTTGTATTCTACCTATTGCATATAGGTTCATAGGTGTGTACTAGGCTAATGGCCCTGGAGCCTTTACAAGCCTAGCCTATAGAAAATAAATAGCCTGTCTCCGTATTAAAACCGTAAACTACTGCATGCAAAGCTGAAACTCTAACCACTATGCTAACTCGCCGTTAAATGGAGCTTTTCTCCCCGGGCCTCTGCTGAAAATGGATTATGTGACCTAGTCAGACTTTCCTGGTTAACAAATGTCAAATAAAATAAATAAATTAGATATTATAGTGGCTCAGGATGAGTACACTCCTACTTACCTTCTGGGCAATAAAGTCCTGAAGAATCTTCACTCTGATTGCTGATTTTCCCTCCAAATGGCTTTCCGATCAGCAGCCAGAGTGAAGATATGGGAGAGAGTCAGATCTTTTGGAAGCTGGACAGTTGTTGCGTCTTTGGAAAGACACAAGCCATATAACCAAAAGGCTACCAGAGCAATAAGGAATTTGAACATCTACTCTTATGGGTAGGTGCAGCTTACACAAGCTGGATAAATGGAGGACAGCAGCAGTCATCACTTTGCATAAATGGTACAGGGTCAACTTACATGGGGTAATTATAAACACATAAGCTTGACCAGCTTCACCTGTAAGGTTACGGAAAGGATTGTTATTGAATTAGTAAATCAGGATATAGGTAACCTAGAAAATCTTGACCTAAGCCAGTAAGGATTTGTCAAGGGGAGATCCTGCCTACTTAATGTGGACAACTTTTTTGAGAAGGTTACTGAAACAATAAAACACTGAAAGCCAACACATTCTGGCTAGGCTTATAAATGCCTTCGGGCAGATAGCCTAGTACCTACCTATGAACCAATGAGCAATGGATAAGGTTAAATCAGTACACACTGCATACCCAGACCTTACAAAGGCATTCAGCACCATTTGACACTCGGGTATCTTTAATTAAGTCTGCCAGCTAAATATAAATCCCTATGTGATTCACTGGGCAGCAAACTGTCTCACAAATAGTACCCAGAAAATTAGTGTGAGTGTCTGTTCCTCCTCTAGAAAAAACAGTCATTAGTGGTGTGCTTGAAGGTTCAGTCCTTTGTGTACAACTCTTTGGCATTTATCTCTCAAAGCTCAAAGCAAATGTTAAGGGGTCATGGATGACCAATTTTGCAGAAAACTGTAAATTTGATGCCATTATTTATTCACCAGAGGACAACAAAATCATCCAAGTGGCCTTTTCTTAACAAATAGTTGGCATCAAAACCACAAACTAAAACTAAATTTCAAGAAATGTATAATCATATTCTTTGGCAAGCATAATTTCCCATGCAACCATCAGACTTGACAACACTCTCCCCGAAAATTGATCCCATAGTCAGAGATCTTGGAACATTTGTCGACAAAGAGTTGTCCTTTGATCACCACATATCCACTATTGTAAGGAAGTCTATTTTCATAGCACAGCTTATATCTAAAGGGAAAGTGTCTAGGTCCATAGATGTAATCAGTCCACTGAATTTGACTCTCATTAGGCTAATCATTGTATATAATGTCCCATTCATGTATATCTGTTCAAACAGTTGATGCAGCTAGAGTGACCACAATGCTTTCTTGCTAAACAAGTCAAGAGTCTAAATTACAAAGACTATACAGACCTCCTCAGAGTCTTGTCCTTCTTTTCAGTCTCATACAGGCCTCACATATAGAACTTCAGCAGACCCTATCCTATCAGATCTGTTATACATTTGCAATTAAAATGGTAGCATAAGACCACCTCAAAGGATCTTGGTCTCTTTTGTGATATAAATAGAATAGGTATGTATTACAAGGGGTAACCATTTCAAACATCGGGACTCATTAGAGGGAGGCCCAAAATGTAAAGGCTGAATGGCTGAAAGGTAGGACTTGTATATACTAAGTCCGAGATGCTGTTTCTCAGAATATTCCTTTTTCTCTGAGGTATGGTGATCTTGGGGTTGGTATATATAAGTTTGGGGTGTGGGCCTGTAGGGAGGCTTACCCCCAAACAAAATGAAGTTTTAAGAAGAAGTGCAATGTTTGAGATTTGCTCTTCTCCTGTGTTTTGGGCCTCTTTTTTTCAACTTTTCTACACTGAGCATTCAGAGGGCTGACATTTCACTAGGCAGCCATTACCAAGGGTTCATAGGTAAGTACTAGGCTGTCTGTCTGAGGGCATCTATAAGCTTAGCCAGAATGTGTTGGTTTTCGCCACCCCCTTAGATTAGTTCCCTGTGCCTCTGTCCAGCAGAGCAATTAGTTCCCTGTGCCTCTGTCCAGCAAAGCCATTAGTTCCCTGTGCCTCTGTCCAGCAAAGCCATTAGTTCCCTGTGCCTCTGTCCAGCAGAGCCACTGCAGTGATCTGCGGGGTAAATTTTTCTGTTACCCATCCACTCTTCAAGGTTTCTCTTGAAGAATGTTAATGAGGGGCTCTGCCTAATGTAGATTGGAATTCTGTTCCAAAGCATGGGGAGTCTCTGGGACAGGAATCTATCCCTCCAGCATGTTCTATTTATTGTTGTGGTGAGGTTTAGATCTCTAGAGCGTGTGGCTCTCAGAGATTTGTTTTTTGTTAGGTGGAGCATGTCCATCAATTCTGGGTTGGACACAGCCTTGTATGTCAGGCAGAGATCACCTCTGAGTAAGCAGTATGGAACCGAGTACAGGTGGAGTTTCTTCAGTTGGGCTGTATAGGGCATCTGTTTAAGGCCAGTAATCCTCTTGGTGAGGTACTTCTGTGGTATTTCCAGCTGTTGCAGGTGTCTTGTAAGGTACATCCCAAATGGGGCGTTGTACTCTATGATGGGTCTGATGAGTGATGAATAGAGGGGCACAATAACCTCTTTTGTTCTAGATGCGAACCCTTTTGTGATTAGGTGGGCCACATAGAAGGATTTTCTAACCACCTTGGCAATATGATTATCAAAGGAGAGATTACAATCTACTTGGGTCTCCAGATCCCTTATTACATTTTCTGTATTTAGGGGACTACCACCTATGTGGTAATTTGCAGGTACTTTGTTTTTTGCAAAGGGGATGACTATGCACTTTTTGGCATTTAGCTTGAGGCCATGATTTTGACACAAGGCATCCGTCTCAGTGAGACCCTTCTGAAGGATGTCTGTATCAGCTGGAGAGTCAGTTATGGCCCCCAGTTTGCAGTCGTCTGTGAACATGGTCAGCCATATTCCTCCTGTGCTTGCCTGTACCTCTGAGAAGTATATACCAAACAGGAGGGGTCCCAGGACTGAGCCCTGGGGGACGCCACTTGTAACCGGTTTAGAGTCGGACCTAGAGCCTGCAACTCTCACCATGTGGGTTCTATCAGTGAGCCAATTGGTAACCCATCTCGTGACGTAGGGGTTTATGTTCAGGCTGATGAGCTTGTCTATAATACCAGAATGTGGGATGGTGTTGAAAGCCCTTGCGAGGTCTAGGTAGGTTGTGTGGACCTCCTTTCCCTCATCTAAAGCCTTGGTAACTGTCTCAAAGAAGTCCACCAGGTTTAGGAAGCATGATCTGCCCTTAATAAAGCCAAACTGTGTAGGTTCCAATGTTTGGAGGTTCCCAATATCTCTGTTAATGAGTTCCATGATGATGTGCTCCATAGCCTTGCAAACCAGGCTAGTCAGGCTTATAGGGCGATAGTTCCCAGGGTCCATTGTGGCTCCACCTTTGTGGAGCGGGACAACTGTTGCTGTCTGCCACTCTGTGGGTACATAGCCTGTGGAGATGTTGAGTTTGAACAGTGTGTTTAGGTGAGGGGTTAGTTATTTTGGAGCTAGTGTAAGCCACAGCCTGGGACACCGTCCATTCCCATTGAAGCTGTGTTTTTGGCTTTGGATAGGGCTGTTTTAACCTGTGTGTCAATGACTGCCGGGGCTCTACATTCTT
This sequence comes from Protopterus annectens, assembly GCF_019279795.1. NCBI lineage: Eukaryota > Metazoa > Chordata > Ceratodontiformes > Protopteridae > Protopterus > Protopterus annectens. The sequence goes on from NC_056741.1 coordinate 130,942,095, forward strand.
CTGGTATGATTATGGGCCCTTTAGGGGGTGAGAGGGGGTACATCTACTATGGAACTATCTTCTAGTCTATTTAAAGTGCAGTTCCACTCTTACCCTATTCAAACATAATTTGGATGAATGGATGGAAATTTGTAAATTCACTCCGAGGTTAGCACCCACATCCCTCATGACTGGTGGCAACAAGTGAATCTTCCAACATATCCTTGCTCTACACACATGTGGGGGTATTTGTGTCCAAAATGTAAGGGCTAAAAACTACCCTAGGAATGAAAGGCTAGACTTCTTAACATCTTCACAGATTAATAGCCTAGAAAGTACCTATGAACCTGTGACCATATCATGTAGGCCCAGATACGGCAGCTGAGTTGGATGTACTTTTCAACTTCTCTGCTGGTGATGCATCATGTTGCTATGCCCTTATGTCAATAACATGGTTTGCACATGTGCCATAAGCTCAGGGATGATCACAACATTATATTTCCCATAAAGGCACATCTGGGATGCAGATACAATGGATCCTTTTCAAGTTGCATGTGATGGGTGCATCACAAGAGTAGTGGGATTGACACCAATTAATGTTGCACGCAGGTGTTTAGCTGTCTCTTTTCACAGGTGCTGCAGTTATGTAGTCCTCCCCCATAAATGCATGTTTGAAGTCAGTGCTGTATTGGACACTGATGGTGATGGTAGCCTTACTGTAACAAAGTATGGGACACAGTGTCATTGTCGGCAAGGGTGACTGTGGAGGGCAGCTGTCATGCATAGGTTCATAGGTGTATACAGTGGGCTTTCTAAACCTAGCCATGCATCCTAAATGTATCTGACAAGTTTAGAAACCCTTAAGCTTATTCTAAGGGACATATATTTAGGCTAGGGCTTTGGTGGTCAAGCATTTAAAGGCTGCTTCTGTTCATTATGGACGTAGATGGCAGACCAGCAGTGAATTTCTAGTTCCCCAATCACTGGTCTAGCTGCACTTGAATTGGGTTAGGGAAGAACTCTGTTTCACATATATGAGAAACCTGTTCATAAAGGGTTATTCTCTGAATACATTGGTTAATTCTGTTGCTATTTGTTTTGTGGACATTCAGAAAGTCTAAATACAATGATACATTTCAGCTTCCTGTACAACCCACACCAACCTTACTAGAACCTATTGGAGGTCGGGTGCTCCACAGCACATCTATTATGTAAAAACAGTTATCCACTGACCATGCACCTGCAGTAGACAATTATACATCTACATGAGACTGGGCTCAGGAGAGGCAGGTCAGTGATTGTCACCATAATGCCTCCTTGTCAGTGACTGGGATAGGTGCCAGAGTATTCACTCAGGCACAGGAATATGTCACCACCACCATACTTGGCTCATCACACTGGCATGTTGACAGGCACATGGATGTTTCATTTGTTTCTATGAGACAGGGCAGATGCTGTTCCTATGGCCAACACTCATCTGCCTCCACTGTGGGTACATCCCACAGGTCATGCCAGTCAAATTTGCATAATATTGCCTCCTCCACTCAACCCACTAGTTGATGCCTGGTGAAGTGCAGCCTATTTGCCCACTAAGGCATGCATTATATGGCAGTCAAGCACATGCAATCAACAGACAATCATGTTCTCATGGGTAACTATTGCTAATACAAGCAGGTGCCAGTGCCGGGACTCATGACCAGAGACATCCATGGTCTATATCTTTCCCACTTGAGGTCATAGTAAGAAACGTCTGTCACACACACTGACATACACACACAGACACACATACGTGCACACACACACACACACACACACACACACATATATATATATATATATATATATATATATATATATATATATATATATATATATATAGTGTAGCCACTTTTGCAGGAACTATATCCCCTGACACACATTCTGAACACTTACCCAGTGTTGCTAGATACCTAACATTGTCAGGAAGCACCACTCAGTCTTAACACATTTGAACTCCACCCAATTCCTTGGGCATATTAGACACTCCCATCCACATTAGTACCTCCAACCCCACTTCTGTGCGCATTGATGATTCCTATCTTTGTGTCCCTCCCCACATTTTCATATGATGATTGCTGTGCCCTGCCATCACAGCTTTTCATAGTAGAGCATAGGCTGAGTGTAGTATTATGTGCATCAGTTTTAATCATTGCTGTGCTTAATCTGGCTCATGTTTGTGAACCTGATACTACGACTTTGCCAGTGTTGCAGTATATTGTGCCCACCTTGGCCTCATATAGTCTTGCTCTGCAGCTTTTTCTCCAGTGGGTCAAATGACATTTCCTCTGCCACTGACTCTTGTCTGTTTGGTCGTTAGTGACAATTCCCTGCTTTCGCTCAAGCTGTTTCTTTGTAATCTTGTTGTGCAGCTGTAGGTCACTGCAGCATACTACAGAATGCCAGCTGAGGACTCTAGGATGTGAAAGTGGATCTACATCAGTCCAAAGATAAGCTAGGTGATGTTTTAGGTCTGCAGAAGTGCAGAACTGTATGTTTTTTTCAGCCATGCCATGTAAATGTAATGAGGAAGCCGTGAAGATGAAAGTCATTGAAGTATTAGCAATGTTTGAATAAAGTCAGTTTTATCTTAAGAGTATTGTGGTGCCAGTTTTACATTTTTTGCTCTTCCAAGAATTACTCTATCTATGGGGAACACCTCAAATAGATCTATTTGCCTCTGCTTTCAACAATAAGTTGTCAAAGTTCTGTTCCATGACTCCATCCAAGAAGACCTGGAATACAGATGCTTTTTCTTTTAATGAATGAGTGCCATTCTGATTATTCAGAGTAACTTTCCAAAGATCATTTTGGTGACTCCTTTCTGCCCCAGGCAATGGTAGTTCTCTTTTCTTTTGGAAATGGACAGGGGAAGTTATCTCTCACTTTCTCACAGGATTTACTCACATAAGACCAAAGCTATTTTATACATCCCTTCCTTAAACAACTACAACTGACTGCCTGTATGATAGAGTTGTAATATCTTTTAGGCAGCTTTTCTCTGAAGATTTTCAACAGGTATTAATGTAGACAAGAAAGCCTGTACTAGAAAATTATATATTAGCAAATGGATATGTCTTTTTCTAGTACATACCAACAAAAGAATCAGCACCCATTCAGGGCTGGTGTTTGGTTCTACAGTATTTGTGTTAGTTAGTATTCTATGTCCTGTCTTACTCCAAAGTTAAGGTTCATTATTCAGCCATTTCAGCATGTCTGCTTATGGAGCTCCCACTTTCAGTGCATCCTTATGTGAAAATGTTTTTGGGAGGGGTGTTGCACAAGAAGCCAACTAGGAAACAGATGGCTCCTCCTTGGGATCTTAACTTTGTGTTAGCAAATCTCACTTTTGCTCCATTTGAATCAGCTCATCATGCTAACTTGAGGTTCTTAACATGGAAAACAGTCTTACTTGTTGCTCTGACTTCTGCAAGAAGAGCATCTGAGTTGCAGGCTCTTATGGGGGGGGGGGGGGGGGGTGTAAACCTTATCTCATTTTCCACAAGTATAGGATTTTTTTAAGAAATAATCCTTCATTTATACCTGAAGTTGTATTTGAGTTTACCAGTCTCCCTGCCATCTTCCCAGAACCTAAAAATGAGGGATACATGATCCTTTATACCTTGGATGTCCATATACAATTAATGTACCGTCTTGAGAGAACTAAATCTTTCAGAACTTCTGAACAGTTGTTCATTTCTTGTGATGGCAAGAAAAAAGAACAACCTATGTCGACAAACTATTTCAAAATTGTTGTCTCGTGCTATTAGAATTTGTTATTCCCACCACAACAAAACAAATTCAAGCAGGGTCAAGGCTCAGTCTACCAGAGCCTTGGCTTCATCTGTGACTTTTTGGAAAGGGTTGGATGCTAGAATATTGTAGTAACAGCAACTTAGAATTTCTATACACTTTTACAAAGCACTGTGTACTAAACTCCTCCAGATCTAGGACAGGCTTTGCTAGGGCCTTTCTCTAGTGGCTCTTGGACCTTCCACCTCCTCCCAGGAAGTTTAAGTTGTGGTTATCTATATATATATCTAAGGCTACTGCAGCAGGGATCATTATGACTAAACTTTTATAGTTGTGCAAGTTGCTGCTCTCTCCCTCCATCCTTCCTTATTTTTTGTATGTTTTTATGCTAAAATGTGAACTTCTATTGTTATAGTCGTATCATTGCCCACTTAGGGCTTTAGCCTCCATCACTCTGCTGTTATGATAGCTCAGAAGGGCTTTATGTCCAACCTAGGATTTTAGGCAGCTCAATGCAAGTTGATAAATGGTTTAAGAGGATGGAAGGTGCCCTGAAAGCTTTCAAAGCTGGCCAGCTGTTGCATCCTTACCAGGATACAACTCATATAACTAAAGCTACAGCAGCAGTGATCATTTGAACACCTACTGATATGGAAAGTTTACAGAAAGACAAAACTCCTTATTCCTAATCTAACATTTACTTTTAATTTAACTTTAACTTCAGGAACTTTATCCAGTAGCAGGAAGAATGTTTTCAGTACAACCACACACAAAGTCTTCATCCCTAATACTCCCCTAGACTTCAATTCCACCAGCATATTTTCACCATTAGCTAAAATAATTAAAAAATATATTTTTGTATGAGCATAAAATGAAACACTTCAAGAAATATGACTTGCTTATTCATAGTCAACTTGGCTTCAGAGCCTGTTATAGCTAGCACCACAACAGCCATATATATATATATATATATATATATATATATATATATATATATATATACACACACACACACACATATATATATATATATATATATGTGTGTATATATATATATATATATATATATATATATATATATATATATACATATACACACACACACACACACACACACACACACACATATATATATATATATATATATATATATATATATATATACACACACACACACACACACACACACACACATATATATATATATATATATATGTGTGTGTATATATATATATATATATATATATATATATATATATATATATATTGTAACTGAGAAACATCTATAAAGTCATTTTTAGAAGAACAGTTAGCAAGGGCACTTTTCATTGACATTAAGTAAGCCTTTGAACCTTTCAACTACATTAAACCTCAATTCCTTAATTTACATAAAATTTGGATATTCCACTGTTATGCAGTTTGCCTCTTATCTCCTTAGCAGAACCTTAATATTGGGTAGCAACTCCTCTCCCAGTAGAATACTTAATCTTGAAAAGAGCAGTTCTATGATACTACTCTTTCCTATTTTTATTAACAATTTACCATTCTGATTTAAGTGTGAAAAATGCACATTTCATGTACATATGGTTACTCATTGTTCAAGCCCTTCTTTCACTTGCCTGCAGGAGTTCACTTGTTTCAGAATTGTCTAGAACTGACTTAGAGACCATGATCTAATCATCAGCAGAAAAATGTCCTCTGCTCTGTTAATTGGGTCACTAATTAAAGTCTTCAGCAGTTTCTCCCTTACTATTATATATCCACTCGTCTTACAAATCCACACAGTATAAAACCTGAAAAATCCCAGGTATTACACTGGGCCATCAAAACTATTTTTTTCACTTCACAGGGACAAGATAGTGTCTGAGACATTAAAATAACTGAAATTTATCTTCCAAGTCTCACATCTACTAACATTTGAAGCAAGGACATCCATAGTAATAAATGCTGATCCCTAAAATTAATTACTGTGTACCAATACATATCCTTGGCTCCACTCGTAACACATTTGAATTACACAGTGTGTCACATGACTTCATATGTTCAAAGGTCGCCTGCTGCTCCTTATCATGTTCGGTACTAGGAAACATCTCTCTCTTAATTTGAAGAAAGCTGACTGGTCGCCACTGACATTAAGAGTATTTCTTCAGTTTAGCTCTCTTACTTGTAAATTACTATTTAAACAACACTGTTCCCTCATGCCTCTAGGCTACGCATCAAAGTCTCCCTACACATTCTCTGAGCTCTCTATAGTATAGTGCCTACTTACTATTTCACATACCCTGAAAATGGGTGAAAATCCTTCAACCAGTTCAGTCCAAGAAAATATCAATCTATACTATTTTAAAGGTAAACCTCTTGGCTTGTTTGAAAAAGAACAAAAAATCTGTTTTGTGACAACCTTGTCTCTTCTTCTATCCATTACTAATCTCATGTAACTCTTTTCTATTACTTAAATGTACACCTAAACTTGCTACTTCCTCAAGTATGTAACTTAGACACTTCAGCATAAAACTACTCCTTTGATGTTTAATGATTTGTTAAATAATACTCAAATTGTTGCGCACACACACACACACACACACACACACACACACACACACACACACGTGCACACACACACACACGCGTGCACACACACACACACACACACACACACACACATATATATATCATCACTTCTGTTTTTGTGTTGTGTATAGCTGTATAAATACATTTCTTCTTTTCATTCTAATGTGCCATATATTAGATTGTATCACCTTATCATTTATGCAGAACATTCTCTTTTTCTGTATTTCTCATTTTCTGCACGTGTAACTTCCTATTAGTTTGACTCATGGTGAAAAGGGTCATATTTGTAAAAGTTATATAAAAAAGCAAATAAATCAATTCATTAACTAATTAATTGTGGTTTGGCAGCATGTGCTGCAGCTTTCTTCAAGAGGAAGAGGATTAGAAACAGTTGTGCCTTGCTATTTTATGAAATTGTTCTAAATAATGATTTGATGCATGACCAGATTCTCTGTTCCTGAAGGAATTTAGTAGTGAAACAGTGCATTACCTGGATGTGTTTTCATTCCTTCAGTGTAATAATTTGCAGGTGTGAACATATGTGCAGTGCCACTTTCATATTTTTGTCCTGGATCCACACCATAGAATGTGTGTCACATTCACTGGTATCAAAGCCTGCATGTTACCTATTAGTATTTGAAAACCAAACACTTAAAGAGCTTATGTATGTTGTGCATGTCAAAATGGAAACTGAGCTGTTTTTTGCTCAGACATCCTGCATCAGCAAAAAAAGAACCTGAAGAAGTCTAAATAAAATGCTTTGACTGTCCATTCAGACTCAAGCATCTCTGCTGTGTCTCTTGAAGAGTTCTGAGACTGCTTGGATGCTTCAGCTGCTCCTATGTTGTGACCCCTCCAGAGGCCAAAATGGCACAATCCCTTAGCATGTTAACACTGACCTGTCAGACTGGTTCTTCATCTGTGGAATGGAGACTAAGGCTGACTATTTTGGAGGGACCTGAAGGCATTCCTCAGATTCTGAGCCTCCTCACCATGTTCAAGCTCCTCTTCCCACTTAGAAAAAGCAGAAGATGAAGCACAGCTCTCCTTCTTCTCCCCAGCTGTCAGACATCCTCAGAAGTAGTGGGATGAATTCTCCCATCTCCCAAAGGGTATATAAAGCTTTGGTCTCTTTGAAACCTCCACAGTTCTTTCCCTGTGCACCTCCTCCTTCCACTGCTTCACTCTGAAGGGACAGACTGATTCTTCTTCTTCTGAGGAAGAAAAGTTAGATTCAGATGGAGATTCCCTGGCTTACTCTTTGCAGATCCATTCTCATTTGGGGTATGAGTCAGAGGAAGATGGGTATGTCTCCTAATTCCCCTCTGGAAGAACTTACCTATCAGAATACAGCTGAAATGATGCAGCATTTTCAATAGGAAGGTAAGCAGGTATCAGATATTCAGAAGCAGTATTGTGATTTAGAGTTCATGGAGGTCATTAAACCCCATCCCTCTGGTACTTGTGGCTTTACAGGATATCTTCATCATGGCTTCAATGAACCCTGAGATCCAACTTCCATCCCCTAAGAATTCCGATAGATTCATAAAGTAATAGGCACCCATACATTTTTGTATAAGAACTCTTCCTCTGACCATACTGTTATTTCCGATAATCTGATAAACCTACTAAACTGTTACCCTCTCCTAATGCCCTCTCTAATGATAATGATAGTAGGGCTGTGGATAGATAGGGAAAGAAGGTTTACACTTCTTACACTCTGGCATTTTATGCTCTTAATTACCAGACCCACATGACCAGATATTTGTTATCTATCGTTGTGGACTTGGACAAACTTTTGTCTGATATTCCAGAGATTGATAACAAATCTTCTGCTGATTCTTTGCTCAGTGCATCTTTCCAGGTTGCAAAGCATTCTATAAAATGCAGCTATGATGCAGCTGATGCTTCTTCAAGACAACCTGCTGTTCTCAGGAGGTTTGCTTGGCTTAGACTTCAGTCTTTTCCTGAGGGCATTATTTCTAAACATTTGGATGCCCATCTGGATAGGTATACCTTCTTTAGTCCTGCTCCTGCTAACATTGTTAAGAACCTACAAGAGAGAGGTAAAATAATGAAGGAACTGAAATAGATCTTTCTCTCTGCTGTGCCTAGATTTCAGAGGAACTACCTTGCCAGGGTTGGAAAGGCCTCACAAAAGGGTAAATATATTGAAAAAAATCAATCTCAGGATAAACCTTAGCAGGAATTTAAGGGGTCTAAACCACAATTTCCTGACAAACCAGTCTTCTTGTGACTATACACCTCTGCCTGACACCCACCATCATCTCAGCCTTCCCTTAAACCCCTCTGTCAAAAAAACCTTTCCCTGTTCCTTGCATTGTGGGAATTAATCACCAGAGACCACTAGGTTCTATCATTTAAAGTGGTTACAGAATGTCATGGCTTTCACTACCTCTCCCGATAGGCATTTCTCCTGCCTCTTCAAGTCGTCTCAATTTAACTTCTGCAGTTTGAAAGGAGTTATTTCTCCAGGCCATAGAACTGGTTTAAATTGGAACAAGTTTTATTCAAGACTCTTTACTGGACCCCAGAAAAGAGAGGAAATGGAAGCTCATTCTGGATTTTCTTCTTCTGGATTTGTTTCTGAGAGTTCCAAAATTCAAAATACTCACTCTGAAGTCTTTACTTCTAATGATTCTGTTCTAAGACTTTTTGGTGACTTCAGATATAAAAGATGCATATTTCCATATTATGATTCATATGGACCTCAGGATGCTTTTCTCTGTTTCAGAATACAATTTTCAATTCTGTGACTTGCCCTTCAGGGTCTCTGTGGCACTAAGTGGTTCCAACAGAAAAATTGAAACAAACTGAAATAAATAAAACAAAATCCAAGTCAGCAGAACCAGCAGCAAAAAATCCAATGTACTAAGCGGTTCCACAAAGCACCTAGCTCTGGTTTCTGCTTTCTGCAGATTTTAGGGAATTCAAATATTCCCTTGTGTGGACAATTTGCTACTTCATGGTCATACAAGAAGTGCCATCAGAATTTCACCTTTAGAAGGAATCCACTTCTTTCTCTGGGATTTACCCTAAACATCAAGAAATCCAATTTTGTTCCTTCCCGGCTTCTGTTGTTTTCAAAAACAACCTTACTTCCTCAAGAAAAAAGTGCCTTTCTTAAAAGAATACTTTCTGTATCCCCCTTCCTTAGATGTGACTTCAGCAAGAAAGATCTTCAGAGCCCTAGGGTTGATTTCTTTGGCCACACTGTGCATTTGAAAGATTCAGTGGTATTGAAAATCTGCCTGGATGCAGCATTCTTGCCCTCTGAAGTTCTCAATCCACCTCTTGCCATTCAGCAAAAGGGAGCTTCATAGGAATTTAATTCAGATATCTCTCAACCCAGGGATACCTTTTCTAGTTCCACCCCTGTTACAAGATCTCATTACAGATACTTTAGATCTGGCTTGAGGAGACTGTTCCATGAATGCCAAGGTCCGGGAAGGACAAGAAGGTCCAGAGAAATACAGGGAAATTAAAGCACTGATTCTAGCTATGAAATCTCTCACTTCTCATCTCCAGGCACCCGTCAGATATTTACAAGGTACAAGGGTAAGGCAAGATTATGCCACCTTTGCAGGTTAGCAATGATTGCTCAACTGCCCAGATATTTGCAGAATGTCCAGAGTTTTGCCTCATATTTTTGGTCTGTTCCTCATAAAATTTGTGGTTTTCTGGCAAATCACTGGGGTGATTTGAGGACTGAAGTCACCGAATGACATAAATTTGAGTTTCAGACTTCAAATCATTCAGAAAAATGTATGTTAACACAAACACTGTTACTTTAGCAACTTTCTAAGTTTATAAGACAAATATCACAAATCTGTCCCTATGTTTAGGCATTTTTTGCCTTTTTATCAGGCGTTTTCCAGATTTCTTTGCACTAAGACGTTGAGAAGTATGCTTGGGACATAGCTATACACTACAATCTGTTTCTTCAAGCAGGTTACATTCCCAAGGAGGACAGTTCACCGGCAGATTCTTTGTACAGATCATATGTAGACTATCATGAATGACTTTTGAACAGACAGGACTTCCTACAGATTTGTCATCATTGGAGTACTTCACAGATGGAACTCTTTGCCTCCAAGTAAAACAGACAGCTGAAATTGTTTTGTTCAAGGATTCTATACCCAGAATGTTAGAGAATGGACACTGTCTTTTTTCCTGAAAGGAGACATTCCTTTATGTCTTCCATTCTCTTCCTCTGATTCCCAGGATTCTTCAGAAAATCAGAAAGGACAAGCTAGAAATCTTTCTAGTGAATTCCTTCTGGCCTAGACAGCTTTGACTTGCTCACATAGAAAAAGGGCACTCTAATACATCTGAATATTCAGACTCTAAATATAACCATCTAGGTGATCGGATTGTAATACGTTTTGGGCAACAGTTTTCAGTGGACATGGACGGATATTGCAGGGGGCTAGGATATCTGCTACATGTAAAACTTATATTTCTAAATAGAAGAACTTTTCTATTTGGCGCAACAAAAAAAATCAGAACCCTTTTCAGGTGGATCTTCTTCCCACTCTATCTTACTCGTGTGATCTGCTCAGTTCAAGGTTGGCATATTTTTCTGTAAAACCACATTTCTCAGCTACTTCCACCTACCTTCTTTTTGTTCCATCTTTGTCTTCATATTTTGATATCAAACAGTTTTTAAAAGGTGTTTTTCATCTCAGGCCCCATAATAAATCCACCCCTCCTCATTGGGACCTGAGAGACGTCTTGAATCCATTGAATTTCTCTTCATTTTGGCCTGCTTCCATTTCTTCTGTAGAGTTTCCCATTTGAAAGACAGTCCTGCTGGTGGGCCTTACCTCTATCAAAAAGGTTTCTAAATGGTAAGCTCTCATAGCTTATTTTTTTATCTTTTTAGCTTTTCATAAAGCTAAGGCTACATTCAAGACTAACTCTTCTTTTATGCCTAAGGTGGTCATTGAGCTGTATTTGAACCAGGTAGTTAATCTCCTCATCTTTTTCCCTCCCTTCAAAACAAAGGAGAAAAGAGTCTGCAGTTTTCAGATGTGCATAGACAACTGAGGTATTATCTTGCTCAAACCAAATTTAGACTAGCTTTGCATTTTATTTCAGGTTAAAAGGTTTAGCGTCCCTTTTTATAAGCAAACTATTTCCAAATGGATCTCCTCCATCATTTCCTTTTGTTACACTTTTCATGGCAAATAGCTTTTGGGTTTGGTCAAAGCCATTAAATCAGAGCTGTTGCTTCTTCTGGTGCTTTCTTTTCAAGGACCTTGATTCATGGTCTATTTTGGAAGTGGATATTTGGTCCTCTGTACATGCATTTACTAAGCATTACAAGAGTCATGCCATTTCAAGGGCTAGCCCTGTTTTTGTCAGGTCCATCTTGCAAGGAATCCTAGATTCCTGCTTGATTCATCATTCCTCCTTCCTGAACTCTTAGAAAGCTGTGTGACTTTTCCCAGTTGTTTATAATACTCCAACAGTTATTATAGGAAGGACATAATAGAACTGACTAAGAACTTACCATAACAGTAGATGCCTGATTGATTACTATTGCAGTATTACACCCCTCCCTCCTTACCCATATTTTCTCCTATTTTGCTGTTGTGGCTAAAGTGGGATCTTGTACTTCTTCCTTATTTTGGTTGACATGTGTTTTTAGTGACATCTTGACTTTCTTGCCTTCCTGTTTTTTGGGTCTGGACAAGAAAGCCCTGATGTACTTTACACCTGTATGGATCCTATGTACCTTATAGTGTTAGCCTGCTTTGGTCATATGACAGATGTAAGGTGCAACAGGAGGATTCCTAGGCTTTGGTATCCTTGTCAGAAGTATGGCTATCCCTGGTGGGATATTCCAATAGTTAGTAATACTGCAACAGTCATCAGTCATACATCTACTGTTATGGTAAGTTCTTACACAACAGTACTTTCAAAGTTTATTGAATTCTCTAGACTTGGAAATATATAAAGCATTTGCTTTTAAAACTGTCTTTTTATTTTCATGATTGAAGCATTATTGTTAAGGTTTCAGTATTCTATATTTCTAATTAACTCTGTATTCTAAGCATAATATAATGTATTTTTAAATACTGTTTATGTCTGCCTAATTTATAATCAAATAAATACTTATTTTATGAGACTAAAAAGAGTTTTTTTAAATGACAAAATTGTCTATTTACTCTTTGTTAAAAAGTAGGAAAATGGCTAGATGTCAGCTTAAAAGGAAAATATGAAAAGTTCATTGATTACTGAAAAACATATGACATTGCCTTCTCCAGCACAGAGGGCACATGACAGAAAATTGTGTTTGTCCATTTGCTGAATAGCTATATTTGCTACTAAAGACTAGTGGTTGTCTGAAGCCAAAACACACATAAGAGTTTCTTCATTTATTTTATATTTTGGAGCAGATTTTCATTCCAAGTACAAAGACTGCTATAAGCATATGTTGCTCCTGTGAAATTGCCTGTCATTTTTTGTTCCATTTGTTTAGCTATCTTCCTAGCCCATATTTATTTTTGCCATTTCTAGGATAGCATTTTGTATATAGCAGCAGCTGATGAAGTTAAACTGAATGTGACTGGAAAAGGTGACACCTACCAATTTGAAAAGATAAAGAAGATTCACCTGGACAAGCGACAGAAAAGCAGCATATTTATCCAGACAGATAAACCTTTCTATAAACCAGGGCAGACAGGTAAATCTAGAAACTATTATATTAGAATATATGTGGGAATTGCCATCCTCTGAATCTGTGGAAATACATTAAATTGCAGCTTAGTAAAAACTGCCCATATTGTGTGCTTCTTTCTTTTTTAAGACAAAACAAACCATATTAACATTTTTTTATTTACATACATTATACATCACATATCTTTTGTTTCTTTCATTCTTTCTTTTTTAATTATAATTAGTCCAGCATTATATATTACATTGCTCACTCCTCCTGAACATTATTCTGCATATATTTTCCGTTATTTCCATTTATTTCCATGCAATGTGTTCCTTTCCTTTTCAAAAGACCATACCCAGTCCTTTTTTCTCTTTCATAATATTCAATACTTCTAATTCAGTTGGTTTAGACTTTGATTTCCATTTTCTAGCAATTACTTTGTTGGCAGCCAACAGAATTAAACTTAATAAGGTCTTGCTATATCTAGGCCATTCAGATCCTGTCTTCCAGCATAAAATAATAATTTCCTTAGCTATAGCCATTTGCTCACATAATATTCCTGACAAAATACTCTGCAAGAAATTTTTAAAATTTGTCAGCTCATTACACTCTTAAAAAATATGTTCCCAGTCATTTCTTTCTTCCCTATCACACCTCTTACATTTGAGATCTACCTGAAGGAAAAGTATGAAGTCTGGTTGGAGTATAAACCACCTATGTAAACACTTCCAAGTGAAAATTCTAAACCTTCTGGACTTTGTTGCAGAACTGGCATCTATACATATATCCTCCCTTTGCTCTCTTGTAAATTTCTTTTTCACACTCTCTTCCCAATCTTTTCTAACATCCTCTTATTGATTCTTACAGTTATCTTAAAATATTTTATACACCCTAGTAATTATCCTTTTTAATAGCAGTTTTTGTTCTGGATTCAACTAAAACCTCTACCAGAGCAGCTCTTTCACTTAACATCCCCCTGTTTTTTTCTCGTTGCCTATACCTGATATCAATCACTGATAGGGAAGAAGACTCTGTCCTGTAGTACAAATTTCATCTTGGCCTCATCCCACTCTATTACCTTTCCTTTTCTAGTTATTTGCTCCCAATGCTTTGGTTCCTTTACAGTTTTCTGCCCCTCTTGCCTGTTTTATGTACCCCTACTTGCAATCATCTCGCTTGGAAAAATCTCCTTTCTGCATTCTCATGTTGACTTAGTTCTTTAAATACTTTCAGCTACTTTATGAACATAATCTGTATGATTATTACTCTCCTTAACTACCTGCATCCAAAATTCTACTATCTTTTTATTTCATGAGCGTCCCTCTGCTTAATCATCATCCCTTTCCATTTTAAATGATAACCTTTTGCTTCTTTTGTGTATATGAGGCATCTGTATTAACTCATCAAAGGTTCACTTCAATTAACCTTTTTCCTTTCTTCATCAAACTCTAATCATCGAATGTTCACTTCAGAGAACTTTTTCATCAAAAAATATTTACACAGGGAAACTAACCACTTGGCCAAAACTACAGTAGAACAGACACCGCAATATGTAAAACCCACCAAAGTGGAGGGTTTCACCCCCTACTCCCCCAATGTTGGGGGTTGTGCCCCCCACCCCGTTAACTATCTATACCAACTCCAATATCATACTACAGTGGGGAAAAGGGCAAATTTCAGGTGCTGGGCAAGTGCTTCCTTTCCCTAGGTAAGTTGTTCATGGATATGAATGTTCACTGAAGTGAATGTTTGATGATTAGGGTTCGATGAAGAAAGGTCCACTGAAGTGAACCTTCAGTGAATTAATATAGACCCATATATGAGCCTTAACAGTGTAGCTCTAAAATATCCTTTCAAATCAGGTAATCCTAAACCACCTGATTCTATTGGAAGCATCAACTTTTCCCACTTAACTTTTGCCTTTTTCCTACTCTGATGTAAATTCATTCATATGTTTGTAAATTATTGTTCACAGCTACTTTGATTGTTAAAATATGCCTGACCTGTATATGAAACTGAAGCAACTAAAAACATTTTCATTGGTATTATCTTTCTATTGATATCTATAAACAAGAGTTTCCACTTTTAAATACTTTGCATTATCATTTTAGTCTCTTTCCACATATCCTTAGCTGCTATAACAGAAACCATTTTAATCCATACTTCTAAATACGTAATCTTATAATAATCAATGGCTATAGCCCTTGTTTATCTTCTTTAATTTTATATCTCAAAGATGTCCTTTTCAGAATTTCTCAGTTGCAAGGTAATCATTTGCAAATAAAGCCAACTTTTCTTGATTACCATACCAGTTATATCCTTACATTTCTGAGTCCCTTATTTTCTTTGCCAAAGGTTCTACATATAAAGCAAATAGCAAACAGAAAAGAGGCCACCCCTGCCTGATAGCTGTTTTCAAAAACATCTTACCAGAGAGGAACCCTTAAACTTTAATTCTTGCCTCTGATCCTTCGTGTAACTTCCTAATGAACCTTATTATTGTATCAGAGAATGCAATGCTTCCATTTCCCCACTCATAAATTCCCAGCTTGCACTGTAGAATGCTTTCTTCACATCAAAAACTGCTAACAGCAATGGTGTTGTCTTACATTCTGCTTCACTCTGGATTATTATTGTTCTATTAATATTGTCAAATGTTTGCCTCCCCTCCTCAAACCACCTTGATCCATATAATCAGTTCTGGCAACACATTTGCCATTCTTTTAGCTAGTGTACACATAAACACTTTATAGTCATGGTTTAAAATTAAAATGGAATTTTATGAAGCTGGAGCTGATGGGTGTTTATTGTTGTTAGGTAATAGTCACCACAGCTTTCTTCCAAGTTGTTGCTGCCTCCCCTCTTTTTAAAATACTCTAAACAAAAGCTTTCAAGTTTGTTCCAAATTTCCACAGAATCACCATCCATTCCTGGAGACTTTCATGAATATCACATTTTTTTTTATTTTGTCTTCTGTTTTAACTGTTAGTTGTTGAGCCTCAACTACCTCTAACCTTGGCATAATTAAGTCTTACATAAATATTTTCATTTGTGGTCTTTATTTATTTTTTTTTTATTTAAAAAAAATGTTCATAAACATTTCAAAATATCTCTAATGCCTCTACAGGATCTCTGGTTATTTTTCTTGATATGCATTCCATATGTTTTCTAACAATGCCTTCTACTTTCTGCTGCCTAAATCATTGTGATAAAAGTGTTTATGCTCTGGAGTTATTATCAGAAAAATAGTTGCTTAACTGTAATCATTCTAAACTAATGCAAATTATCTAGATACTCCCTTATTTTCTCTTTAGCACTCTGTGTGCCTCTTTTTGTTCTGTGAGTTTTCCCTTATTCTGCAATATTTTAACATTTGTCATCCCCTCAAAGTAATTCATATTACTTCTTAACTATATCTCTTACTTGTTTATTTCTACCAAATTGTAAACTCCATTTTCATTTTATCTCACTCACTAGCTATAACTTTGAAAAGATTTCTACCTTCCCTAATGACTCTCAAATAATTTCCATCACTCATTCCTTAAATTAGTCTATTTTTAACAGATAGGTGGGAAAGCATCAGTGTCTTCTTTTTACTTCACTACCCTGCATTTTTATCTTGGTTTCTATTGATGTGTGATCTGAAATAGTTGCATGTGTGTCGAAACTTTCAGTTAAATTCACATGTTCCTTGTGAAATATCATTTCTGTCTAGTCTAGCCCAGTTATTGTACCTTGGGGAATAATGTGTAAATTCTCTCCAAGTTCATGCCACTGAATTCACACCTTCCATACCAAATGTTTTCATCCATTTCTTTAGAAATCTGCCCAATTTGTTTTATTTTTCCTTCTAGATCCCCCTGATACAACCTTACTTTTACAAATTAAGTTCCAGTCCTCATCTATAAGTAATATTCTCTGCTGAAAGCTGATTATTTCTCCCAAAATCTCCTTAAACTCCATAATAGAAGTATTTGGTTGACTATAAATGCATGCCAATGTAATCTTTCTCCTTTGCTAATAACCCCTTACTGCCACAGATCTGCCATTATTGTCTTTTTTTTCCTTTTCCATCTCTATCAGAGCCCCTGAAGCAATTAGTAAAAGTATTCACTTTTTTCTTTGTCTCTGATACACGGCTGAATATTCATCCTGAATTCCTTTCTTTGTCAAATTCCCATGCTCATTTCTTTCCAAATGTGTCTCCTGCAGTATTTCTTTTTCCAGTCCGCATTTCATAATATACTTTAATACTCTTTTTTTTCTATACCTGTAAGGCTGTTAATGTTCCAAGATAATATTGATAACATAGCCACTGGGATAAATAAGCTATTGCTCCCACCTGTTGTATATGTCAATTTTTGAATATGTATTTCAAATGTTTTTGTTATATGCACACAGTAATGTCTGGAAAATGCTGATCTTTTGTACATTTGTTACTTCTCATCTCCATTTTAACCTATGTAACATTTTCAGGCATTTTTGTTTTAATAAAAACCCTCAAAAAAAAAAAAAAAAAAAAAAAATATATATATATATATATATTTTTTTTTTTTTTTTTTTTCAGATTATCCCATCCCCTGTTAACTTAAAAAAACACACATTTATTTATTTATTTTATTTTACTTTATTTTATATTTGTTTACTGGGAAAGTCTGACTGGACACAGGTCCATTTTCAGTGGAGACCCAGGGAGAAAATCTCCACATTACAATACATTACATGAAAGTAAAGAGAAGTAGAACATACATACATATGGCATATGTACACCTGTCTATGTACATATCTAAATCTATGCACATCTTCAGAAAGTGAAGTTTATCCCTCCAGATAGGAACAATTACCCCCAAATGGCAGCTGGACCAATAGATAAAACCTAAACTAAAAGTAAGGTTACCCATACCAAATCTCATAATTGCTGTATGTTGTTTTCTTATCACTGTTCAAAGATATGAAAAACAATTTGTATCCTTTCAGAAAACACTAACTTTTAGCCCAAAGAAAAAGTGCACTGTCTGTCTTTAAATAAACTGAATTGTACACCATTCTATTAAATGCTTTTAAGTATTTAGGCTGCTAAATAGGCTGCTGTCTCTTTTTCACTTTCCATAATTTCAAACTTTATTTTTCACTGAAGTCCTTGCCATTATATCTTTAAACTGCATTTATCTCAATGCAGAATTCTCAGACCTCTCAAGATTAATTGCTTGCATCTGTAGACAGCTCATCTCTGTATAAATTTAGTGAATAATGAACCTTTGTAAATTTCACTCAGAACATGATATACAACTGACTTCAACTGCTGAATTCCCGAGTCCCACTGAATATTTCTTAATGGAAAAAACAAGGTAATATCATTGCAGATGTAAAAAAGTATCAGTTTTCATGGCTTTCATCATTTTATCTTATTTTTCAAGCCTACTTGCTTACAAAAACATACTTGTTTATAGCTTAAGTCAAGGACATTAATTCTACATATAAAATAATTATTGCATGTTTGCACCCCACCCCAGTAGCTCAAGATCACAGCATATTAACATTAATATTGCTCTTGTCTAGCTTTTCTTCTGTTGTTATACTATAAAGCTTATGTTTCTTACAACTAAAAGAAATACTTATTTAATATCTTTAACACATACAACAGTCACTGAAAAGACTTCCATCACATTTAAAATTCCCCTGACTATATACTATACAAAGTGGCTTTACTATATATAACATACAGTTATACATCATGAAATACTTCATACAAATATTAATAAGAAAAAAATGATTTACTTACACTTACATTTTTCCCTTGCAGTATCCTTCTAAATATTAATGACATACAGTGAGGTATATGCTTTACAGTCTACTCTCAAGTCTAACAAAGTCAATAAAAGTCCAGTGTTTCTCAGCCACTTTTTCCTACAAAGCCATATTACACAAATGTGATTGATGCTTTGTAGTATCCCATTTAGCACTAATTTCAATGTTCCTGGTCTTTTTTCTGATCACCACCATCTCCCAATACCAGACTCTAGTTCAAGGCTAAGGTACTCCTGATTCTTACTTAATTCCTGTGCTTTTTCCTGTCTTCCAAGCTTTTTACTTTGGAACAATGGTAAAGGTTTCTCTACCGATGTCTATCTGTGAGCTTTACAAGTATTGGCTTCATTCTCATGGCCAGGTGTGGAGCATGCACTCAATGTCCCCTTTCAATTAATAAATCCTGCTGTGGAACACCATTCCAGTTTCTTATCTGTGCTTTCATAAACTTAATACAGTCTATTCCTTCCAGTTTATTTGGTACAGCATGAAATCTCCAGGCTTTCTCTGTATGCTCTGTATTCTAACTCTACCATTTTTCAAAAAAATCTGCTCTTGAGAAGTATCATCCAGAGCCAGCCTTTTCTTCTTTTCATCTTCTGATTTTTATCATTTCATCTGAATAGCTAGTTAAATCTTCTTCTATTTTTTCCAGCCTTTTGTTATTTGAGTTGATATGCTCATTTTAAACACCTCTGAGATATTTGATTTGTTTTGTCCTCTAAATTACTGTAAGCCATCTTTAGTATCAAAGCTGATGCTTGAACTGCTTTTTACTGAGCAGCTGCAGGGTTCTTCCCAGCCAGTGTGTATTTTCTTTGCCTTTTCTGTTTTATTTTCTTTCAGTTTCTCTAAATTTCTTTTTTTGCTGGCAACCAGCAGTTTACTTACAAGCCAGTAACTTAAAATTTCTCACACCGACAATATTACTGGCTCTAATTTCTCACTTGCTTTTTTCACACTGATTGATTAGTGTGCAGCCATTTTACAAGTCCTGTACTGTGCATTTCATTGCCACCTGATTCTTGGTGTCATTAACAGATCCTCATTGTTGTTACTCTGATATTTATCCTTTTTAAATTCATTAGATAACAATACCACCTAGCTAATGAAAGCATTTTTCCAGTGACTGTACATTGTTTATCCTAATATTACACCTTTTCTTACATTAAAGTACAATTTTGATGGTTTTCTAATCAAAGTGTAAATTTGTTGAGGGGGTAATAGTGGTCATTTGGTGGCAGTGAATAATCTACTGCTATGTTAAGGGGTAGACATTGCTTACGGAGCTCCAGCTATGTTCTTATTGGTTCTTTCATTTTACCACTTAATTTAAGCACTGCTGGAAGACATTTTCTGTGTCTTTAAAAGGCTTAATTTAGAATCATTTTTTTAGCAGTTTGTTGTATGTGCATTATTTTGCTCTTTAACTTAACTGCTTGCTGTGAGCCCATAGTTCTGTGGACTACAAGGTTTGTTGTTGGAGTTAATCTGTGGCTTGTTAAAGTTCTTGTCAGATTGTCCCCCATCCCTCTTAAACTGAGGTTGATGTGCTTCTAAAAAACAGTGTTTCTGTTTTCTACTCCTCATGGTAATTTGATTAACAAAGTCCATTCATTTCCTGTTTAATTACTTTTGTCAGTAGGCATTAATCTGTTAGCTGTGTACCCCCATTGAAGTACTGTTTCCCCACCTACTGTATTCCATAGATCCATAATACTGAGTGCCCACCCAGTTGAGTAGATCAAACTGGAAGGATGCTCCTCTTAAATCACGAAAGTTTAAGTTATTCTTCCTCTTATCTCCCTGCTGGCTTAGTGGAAAGTGCAATTCATAGAAGTTTCACCATCTTCCATATTTATTTTAAAAATCTGTTCATCCAACACTTCCAGTATATAGAACCTTCCTACAGATTCACTTCATTAGCCGTCATTTAGTGCCCCACTTCTAGCGTATATGCATTTATTGGCTGTCAAAATTTGTTTTAAATTTTCATGAGATAGAAGAAAATTAAGCAATATTTTGGTCATGGCTGCCTGTAGGTCCTTTAATTGTGTTATTTGCTTTTGGGCAATATATAGACAAACAATGTCATTTTTACTCAGATAGCACTACTTAATAAACTTACTCTAAACTCCATTGAGACCTCTTCTAATGCATCTCATTACATTCACCAACTATTCTATGAGTATATACTTCCCAACTGCCTGTGCAGCCAAATTGGTTTAAATTTGTGTTTTAAGAAAATATAAAACTATCTCATGTTTACTGACAGCCACCTGCTACTTAACCCATTAGAAATTCTGTGGTATGGGATGTAACATCTCTAGTAGCCTACACACATCCTTGTAGTCCAGAGCATTTTCTGAAAATCAAATTAAAAGCATAAGATAAACAATTGTTAGCATTTTGTAAACAATAAGCTATTAAAACTATACAAATAGCAATGTTATCGTATCCTTTACAGCAATAACAGTCAGAGCATTCATAGTATTTCCATAAGTAATACCATATATTATAATGCATACAAACCCAGAGTTATATTTTTGTTAAAGTATTATAAACAAATTGTCATACCTTGTAAACTATACAACCTAGACATATAGTTTTAGAACACTTTTGTTAACCAGACATAAGCTTTGACATGACAGCAAGAAATCCCTCTCTGGATACATGTTTTTGAGATATTTTCAAAAATATTAAACATATGCTTGATAGTATAATTAGTCATGTGAATAACACTGCATATCTCTCAAGATGTGCAACTTACAATGCAAATATCAGTGACAGATTTCTTCAACAATATTTAAGGTTTCACTTGATGCTCTGTAATAGTTTGCAAGTCACTTGTTTTTTGAAGTATTAAGTATATATGGAAATCTAGTGTATTGTCAGAATTACTAACAAAAACATGCAGCGTATCCAATATATTGTGATATAATTAGACTTTGGAAATTAATTTTCCTCTCTCCCACCACAGCATTTAATAGCATATATCTCAATGACATGTAGGTTTCTCTGTTCTGAAAAATCTGAACATAAATATGAAAATATGAATAATTAGTGGCAAAAAGTGATTCATTTCTCTATTATGGGACATCCTACATTAGCAATCTTAGTGCAATTTTGTTAGTTATTCTTTGTCCTTTCTAATATTGGTAAGTCACTTAGTTAAAGAAGCCAGACCCAAAAGAAGGTCCAGATGTATCTATGGGTATTAACTGGAAAAATACAAAAAAGGCACTATAAGCCTGAATGAGTTAAATGTACTGACACAGTGGGTAAGATATGCAGTTATTTGTTGACTCTGGAAGCAAAGTTCTCATATAAAACTACCTCCTTTAGCAAACAGGTTGCAGTAAAACAAAATATTACACTATACCTATCTCACTCAGTACAAATCAAGCATATATACATAATTATGTTGAGGCTCTTAAAAGTACCTACTTAAACCAGAAAGGCATCCCAAAGGTGGCCCATGAAACAAGTACCCTCACTAACTTCACAAACACTCAGCTGATGCAACACCTATCAGGAAACATGCATTTAAAACTCACAATGTCTCAACTCAAAAACCCATATGGCAAACCTCAACACCATGTGACATCTTAGTCATTGTTGACTCCATAGTGAGACACACTGATACACCACTCACCAGATTATGCAAGGAGAAGGTCATAGTCAGTTCCCTGTGAGGAGTCAGGATTTTTGGTTCCCTATTACATCCTTGATGCACTTACCCGAATACATAAACACCAAGTCTTCATTGAACCATGTAAACATTGATCATCTTGAAGTGCAAAATCTGAAACATCGAATTGTCATGGTTGGCCCTCCCGTGGTATAGCTCCGTAAGGTAAGTGTGCGATACTTACGGACCTTAGGGTTAGGGTGTGGGTTAAGGTAAGTGCATAGATGATAATGTATGTGAGATTTAGTGTAGGGTTAGATATAGGGTTTTGTTAAGTGCATGTGTGTGTGGATTATTTATTTTGTTTGGGTATAGCTTGTTAAGGTAAGTGTGCAATAGTTCCGGACCTTAAGGTTAGGGTGCGGGTTAAGGTAAGTGCATAAATGATGGTATATGCAAGATTTAGTGTAGGGTTAGAAGTAGGGTTTAGTTTAGGGTTAGAAGTAGCTTTGGTTAGTATATGTATGCATTTATTTAGTTTGTTTGGGTAGGTAGTATGTAGCGGGCAGTGGGGTGGGACAACTATGATGGTTCAGGCTTTTGAATTTTGCAGTTTAGGGCATTAGGTGTATTCATGGTTCACCGAATATGTGTCTGTGTTTATGTACTCAGTTACTAGGGCTTTCGAGCTTTCAATATAGACCTGGATTTTCCACATCGCACATGCACCTAAGTCCTTGCCACAAAAGTACAAGTACAACACAGTCATAGTACATGTGAGAGTAAATGACTTCAGATGTACTTCCCTGAGTTACATGAACAGAGATATAATGGAGCTCTCAGACTATGTTCCAGAGATAAGTATGACCCTAGCCTTGATTAGCATTCTCCTATCACTAAGAATAATGCCGCCACACACACAAAGATTATTGATTACAGCAGTTGGCTTAGCGTCTGGTGTCATTCAAAGGGCATCCAATATGTATCAGCCGAGATGTTTGACTGTCCAAAGTGCTTCACTAAAGATGGTTTGCACCTTTCTCCCAATAGATTTAGCATACTGGCCTAAACCTTTCCTGCCCCATAGTGCCTTTTTTAGGCAATGTTACTTTCCAAAACCATCCAACATAACAAAATAGAATCCAGATAGCATATAGGTTTTGCTGCTCAATGCTATGCACCATAATAGAAAAATTCATTGCCTACAGGTACTCCTTACCCTGGAATGCATCAATAAATGCATTGTCATGGAGATCTGGTAAGGTGGTGGCATCTGTATATTTGTTAAACAAATTCCATCTCCAGACTTTTTAGACAGTGTAATGACCTAGAACATCTCCATATCAAATATACAATTAATAAAATCCTGTATCTCATCATAGCCACTTATAGGACCCCCTCTATTTCAGTAAAGGTCAAGCAGTGGCAAATCAGTAAAACCAAGTAATCCAAAAAGGTGACCAACTCCCACAGACCAAGGAAACTTATTTTTTTATTTTTAAAAAGCTCCACAAACACTTGATAAGTGCTTTCATCTCTCATAGAGACTTCATTATATAAAAATCGGTACAACTCATTACTCTTTTTATACCATTCCAAACAAGGTAATTACTTTCAATAATGCAATTAAATAAAATCCCACTCTTAAAGCTACAACATTTTTTTCTTCACTATTCTTAATATGTTCATTTTTTCAATTTTTACCAACATTACTGTAAAAAATATATGTACACATGAAAAGT
Source organism: Protopterus annectens (assembly GCF_019279795.1). Classification (NCBI taxonomy): domain Eukaryota; kingdom Metazoa; phylum Chordata; order Ceratodontiformes; family Protopteridae; genus Protopterus; species Protopterus annectens. The sequence continues at coordinate 130,966,303 of NC_056741.1, forward strand.
CATTCATAGCCTACACAAAGTAACAAATAAATATGTAGAAATACTCTTATTTTAGCTACATTTTGCTTAATTTATCATGTTAAAACTTCTACCCTCTCCTTTAAAACTGATTCAGTGGATAACTTGGTCATTAAGACCAGGGGAGATGGTGGCATTTAACCTTAACTGGCACACTAATTCCCTTTTTAAGAGTATTTTTTGCCAACCACCATCCCTTGAGTTAATTTCAATTTTTTGTAAAATACCAAGCATAAACTTCTTAAAATTAGGGCATACACTTGAGTGCCTGTATAGGGCATTTGTCTCTTTTTTCTTACCTATATTATATAAATGTTCATAGCTTCTCGTTTTTAGTGCCATTTCCATCTTTCAAATGTAAAATGTCACATAGTTTTCACACTTTGCTATGTACACATTGTTACTTGTTTCACAATTACCATTTACAAATGCCACTCTACTTTGCAACATATTACATTTTACATATTAAATGTGTGTAATGTGTGTGCGTGTGACCCATATGTATATATTTATATATAACTATATATATGTATTTATATATAACTATATATATATATATATATATATATATATATATATATATACATATATGTGTATACATATATATATATATATATATATATATATATATATATATATATATATGGATCCCCTACACAATGCAGACAACCATATGGCCAACACCATATGATCGATATTCAGAATGCCGACATTGTGAGAGGTCCATAGAAAAGGAAAATAAAATTTCCTTTCAACTGTTAACAGGGGGGCCCCCATAACTTTAATATACCAGCTCTGAGATTGCACTGCAGTGCATGAATGGAAATCTTTCCATTCCGCACTATAGTAAGATGCCAGTTCAGCATTGTCGGCATTTTGAATGTCGACAATATGGTGTCGGCCACTTGGTTGTCGGCATTCTGGAATGTCGGCAAACTGAAGGGGACCCATACATATATATATATATATATATATATATATATATATATATATATATATATATATATATATATATATATACATACACACACACACACACACACACACACACATACATGCATGCATACATACATACATACATAAATACACACAATTTACATGAACATAAACAATCATTAAACAGACTTTTGCATGTTTAATAAAGCTACATTATTTGCAAAGGATAAGCTTAAGTTCTCTTTTCATAATCAGCCAATTAAAAAAGAAACAAAAACAAACAAACACCCCAAAACAAAAAGTAACACCAAATAAACTTTTGGGGAAAGTTTTCTCCAGAAACTATATAACTGGCAGATTTAGCATCCTGTGCTGTTCCTCAGTCTGCCATGTCTCCACTTTTAATTTGAATAAAAAAACAAAGGCTTATTCCCATACCTGGCACTTCTCACCTCAGGAGCAAGTTGAAGACCAAATGAAAGAAAGGGTCCTATTTCCGGACTTATCCTTCAACTTTTAGAAACTGTAGCAAGTTATTTGCTACATTTACAGCAAGCTGCTTGCTAAATCTTATACCAACAAAAAAGACAGGTAATCTTCGTGGTATCCCAAAGGCTCAAAACAACCCACTAAACAACTATAGTGGGTCCAAAAACAAAACAGTGTAAGAAACTTCTCTGTGTGGAAGATTTTCAGTCCATATATCTCTAGTTAATCACTGTATATTAATCAGATCAGACAATAGTAGTAGAAGTAGCGAACTTAAACTCGTCTTAAGTCCAAAAAAAAAAAAAAGAAAATATATAATTGTACAGAATTAGTAAGTATTCAAAAGTAATCCAAGCAAGGCAGGCAGTCTGTTTCCATTTGAAAATCCTTTAAGTACACAGACAAGTGATCTAAGTAAAACAAAAATAGTTTCCTCACAAGCTTTCTAAATATATATATATATATATATATATATATATATATATACTTTTTATCAGGCAAGGGAGTGGTTTATTGTGCTATAAAACAAAATGTTATAGGTACACATGTTAATTTCACATCCCTTCCCCCATCAGTGTGACATTCGAGCTGGTCCTGCCCTACCTATTAGCCGTCATAATAATATAACCGTTATGTACTTTAAATAAATAAAATGTATAATGGTGTGGTACCTTTTATTTAACCAGATTATTAAGTAGATTTTTTTAAGTCTGTGATTTTATCCAAGACAATATACTACATGGCTGGAAATATATCAACTTTAGTCTTGGAATTTAATATGTAGTTGTTTTTGTTGTTTGTCTTTCAGCTTTTTCCTGGTAAGGGGTCGCCACAGTGGAACTCCGGTCCACTAATGACTGGCAGTAGATTTTTACGAAACGCCGAGGTGCCAGCTCGACGCCCAACCTTCAACTAAGGCATGCCCATTTATGCATGCATGTCTTTCGAACACTACCCAACCACGGGGAGGGCATGCATGCATAAATGGGCATGCCTTAGTTGAAGGTTGGGCATCGAGCTGGCACCTCGGCGTTTCGTAAAAATCTACAATCTACAATCTAAAATCACACAGAAAGCACTCCCAAGCCAAGCCGAGAATTGAACCGGAGAACCTCTTGCTGTGAGGTAACAATGCTACCACAGTACCACTGCAGAAACTAGTCTTGGAATATAATATATACCTTGAAATATGGTAAATGTTGGTATCATGTGTGTTTTCAGTATTACAAGATTCAGTATTAATTTTCAGTATTTTGAACTTTCAAGATTTTGGTCTCAGGATTTTGGGTTTCAGGATTTTGGGCTTTCAGGATTGTGTAGTGCTCCATCCTAGACACACTCAACAACCTAGCTGCTCCTCATACTAAAAGAGCAAAATCAAACCAAGCTCCCTGGATAACAAAGGCCACTAAACAACTCCTACAAAACAGGGACAAGGCCTGGAAAGAATGGCATAAAACAAAAATGAATGTAACCTGCTTAGATGCAAACAGTTGCAAAACAAAGCTAAAGAGCTAGTAGGTACTGACAAGAGAAACTATTTCTGTAACCAACTGAGTAATCATAGAAACTTCCCAAAACAGTTCTGGAAAAGCATCACTAATCTCATTACCCCTGGCACCAAACAAAACCCATCACCAGGCCCAGAAAAAAAAAAACACTGTCACAAATAGCCACTATGCTCAACTCGTATTTTATAAATAGCATACACAAGTTAACAACAAACTCCTCTCCCTCTACCCTAACCTTATCAAATTCCCTTCTCCCTCTTCCTCTACCCTACAAAAGCAGTCCTCACGTAGAAAGATCTTCTCCTCCCCTTATAGACAATTCTTTTCCCCTTCACCAAAGCAATATTACACCATCTAGCCTTTTCTCACTGCAACCAATACCAACCACAGAAATTCAGAGACTCCTAAGAAAATGAAAACCATGCTCTCTCTCCTCTGATGACCTCCCACCAGAATACTTAAAACTTGCTGCTGAGGCCATAGCATACCCTGTTAGCATTCTGATGAACTGCTCAATTACAGAATCCTATGACCCCAACCTCTGGAAAAAATTGATCATCGGCCCACTTCACAAAAGAGGAAACTCCAAACAACCCTCTAACTATTGTTCACTCTCTATCCTCTTCCCCCCCTTCCGAGCACCTTGAAAAGTGCATCCAAAAACAATTACTTCACCATCTCAGACACAACAACCTACTCACCCCCACCCAACATGGCTTTCTCCCCTCATATAGCACAAGCACTGCATTTGTCTCCTTCATGGATACTGTGCATTGATCTATTGATTCAGGTAATATTATTTCTCTACTACTACTAAACCTGTTGAAGGCTTTTGATATGGTATCACACAAAAAACTTTTGCAACGACTTTCTAATATCATCTGCACCCCACTCACCCACCAATGGTTTAATAGCTATGTCACTAACACGCAACAATGCATAAAATGGCAAAATACCCTATCAGAATACCAAACCAAGCAAACTGGAGTACCACAAACGTCTATACTGGGACCTTTGCTCTTTAACATATTTACCAACAACCTTCAGACTGCTTCTCCTCTTAGCTCTGTTATCCAATATGCAGATGATACTACCATTATCTCCTCCTCAAATAACCCCCAACATCTCTACTATCGCTAATCTATGGGTCTCACTTCCAACCAGCATAAACACCATCAGTTGGTTCAATAAATTTAAACTCACCTTAAAGGACTACCTACTAAATACTAAAACCAAAAAAAATGTGTGTGTGTGTGTGTGTGTGTGTGTGTAAATATATATATATATATATATATATATATATATATATATAAATATATATATATATATATATATATAAATATAGATAGATAGATATGGATCTCCTTCATTTGATCAACAGACCATTTGATAGAAACTCATTTGGTCGAAGTCTCATTTGATCGAAAACCAGTATTCAAGGCATAATACTGGGATTTGTCCCCCTCCCCAATATTGTGTGACCCTGGAGTTGATATATATAGTCAGGGGGGGTGTGGGGGCATTTAAAAGAAGAAAAGAAAAGAAAAGTACACATTTAAACCCCCAAATCCCCCCAGACTATATATATATCAACTCCGGGGTCGCACAATATTGGGGAGGGGGACAAATCCCTGTTAATTGCCTTAAATACTGGTTTTTGATCAAATGAGACTTCGACCAAATGAGTTTCTATAAAATGGTCTGTCGATCAAATGAAGGAGATCCATAAATATATATATATATATATATATATATATATATATATATATATATATATATACATATAGTAAATTACTCTGTTTTTCTCTCTGATATTGTAACTTCCCACAATTTATTAGTCTGTTTCTCATTTTGTTATAGTGTACTGTATTGTATTGTAATTTTTGTACATTCTGTTTATTCTTATAAAATACTGTGTAATTATAATGTGTTTGTGGAGCTTTTCTCCTTGGGCCTCTACTGAAAATGGGCTCCTGTCCCAGTCGGACTTTCTCTGTCAATAAATAAATAAATAAATATATAAATAATAAACACAATAAAATATAATTTAACATAGACTACAACTAACCAGTCAGAAAATATCACTCTAAGCAAAGCAGAAAAACCTGCAGTTACTAAAATAAGATTAAATTGCCTAAAATAAATAACTATTAAACACACACATCCTAATCTAACTCTCTGCACTATTAAAATAAAACCGATACTTACCTGACACCTCAACAGTATGTTAAAACTCATCTCATAACTAGAGAAGAAAGGTATATAAAAACTACCAAGCTTGGTAATACAAGAACTTCTGTGACCAAAACCTATTGACGTACGTCTCTGATATGCCACCATTGTTAAGCATCATTTTCTTTAATGTCTTCTCAAAACATTTTTCCACAATTCTAGTAAGTCTCAAATGCGTATTATTTCCATCCCCTGCATTAAACATAGGTGTGATGATACCGCTCTTTCACATTTGTGAAATATAACCATGACCTAATCTTATTTGGAATAAATAACTAAGCATGGCTCTACACTACCCACTATGTGGGATAGAAAAAAAAATGTCAGGGCCAGCAACCCGGTCAGTTGTTTCTCAATTAGCAATGCCTACTACTAAAATTCCCTCAAGTGGGTCTGGCTGACTTTGGAGGAGATTGTTGTGTCTTTTCGGCTTTTTCCGGTTAGGGGTCGACTTTGGAGGAGATTGTTTTGAAAAAAAGAAAAAAACGTTAAAACATGAACAATGGACTTTCAACAGTAGTAGTGGCACCATTTTCATCCAGGGTAAAATTGTTGTAATTAACAATGTTGCAAATTCTGATATGTTTATAAACGTATTTTATAGCATTTTGTGCATATAGCTAGATGTGCTCATATCTGCTTAAATTTCCTCATTCCAGATCAGAACGTCGCATAAGCTAATTTGTACCCATAACAAAATAAAACAGAGAATAATCCACAGGGTAAATGCTTCGTTGCAAAAAAAAAGTTAATATAAACGATAACAAGGCAAGTGCTCACAACGAAACAACCAAGCAGGTTCTTAAAACCCTTAAGTTCTTTGTTCATAGAATTTATTATAAACAGCAGTAAAAACAGTTACGGTAAGCGCTTTCACTAATAAGCTTCCACAGACCATCTAACACGTAATAAAACAAAGACTCTATATATAAAAATTTAAAAAAAACATTGTCCAATCACAATGATATCCCAATTAAATCATACAACTTCTTAAAAGGACAATGTCATATCACATAAACCTAATCTATTATCATATAAAACATTTCATAGTACATTATTCAATGGAAAGAGTAGAAAATGCAAACAACAAATACATATAAAATGGAAACAAAAATGCAGTATGTGAAGGGGTATAATAAACATTTTCCATCTCATTTCTGTACCCTCCATTTTTTAAGTAGGGGTTTGATGGATGCCCTTTTATTCAACCCCCTCCCCCTATCTGCTCTGAGAATAATAATCCAGTTGGTTTCTCTGTATTCCGTGTGATTCCTAATATCACCTTCTCTAATATGTGGAATAACAACCTCTAAAACCCTAAAATTAAAACTATGTGTGTCCCCAGCTTGCATAATATGTTTAGAAAGTGTGTTATACTCTGCTTTTTTCTTAACATTATACATATGTTCTCCTATCCTGTCTCGAAAGACCCTATTTGTCTTACCAACATTGAACGAGTGGCAGATTTCACATTACGCTAAATATACCACATTAGATGCCATACAAGTAGCAGTAGCATGAAACACAAATTCCTTCTGGAGATCAGGATGATTAAAAGTGTTTGATGTATTAATTAAGGGACAGAAGTTACATTTGCCACAGGGTAAGGCAAATCCTGCCTTATATTTGGGTTCATTAGTACCCTTCTCATAACAGAGGAGTCTTTTTAGATTCTTCCTATTTTTATACAAAAGTCTTGGTTTTTCACCTACCATTTCACTAACCCCTTTATTCAATATTCACGGGTGACATGGTAGAACAACAAAATGGATCCACTGAGTTGGACTATAACCCTGATAGAACAGACAGGGTTAATGTTTCTTTATGTGAGAGATTATCTCAGTATTTAACGAGAGACAGGAATCTTTTATTACAATTCGAGACCAGCCCAATGGATGACGACATTGGTGGTGCATCAGAAGAGACGGAGCAGCTACAACACAGCATGGAGGAGCTGGAATGAGACTTTTTAAAACTGAAGAGGTTGCAGATGCAACGGCATCACTTTGAACTTTGCCTGGAGAGAAAGATTGTTCCGCGTGGGCTGCGTGTTTTTGACATGCCCACGCAAGGTTCACAGTACCCAGAGCTGCTTTCTGGTTGGCAGCAGCTCAGTTTGGAGGTAAGCGCAGAGTATATGCACTTATTAATAGACTTCTTCGGACCTGAGGAAAACAGGTTAAGGGAAGTTATGAAAAAGAGACAAGAGTTTATTTTTAACAAATATGCTGCCAAGACTGTGAACCCTCTGTTCGAGAGTTTGTTGGATGGAGTAGCCATCTTTGAATGGAAATTGATGCAACAAAAAAGAATAAAAATTTCAAGGGACATAAATTAATTTAAATTAGGCCATGTCTTTATGTGGCCGAGAGCTGGACAATATGGTGAACGATCAAATAGTTTGAATGTTGATGTTAGAGTTGGCAATAGTTTTGTATCTAAGAAAACTGCTCCATCTGGAGTCATTGAGTCGAAGACCAACGATAGTAATGTTGTAAATCTTGCTGATAATGTTATTAATGAATGTTGTGTTGGGAGTGATGAGAACCCAACTGATATTGGCTTGGTGAGGCATGGCAAAGGATGAATTTCCTGTACCTCATCTAATTGTCCAAATTACACTTGAATTGGGTTAGGGAGTAACTCTGCTTCACAATGATGGGGAGCCTGTACCACAGGAGTAGGCCCTGGGATACATGCCTGCATCTCTAGCAAGTCCTATTTATATCACAGGCAAAGTGTAAGTGTTTAAAATGGGTAATTCTGGTGCTGTTTATTTTGTGGATATGCAAGCAGTCCATCAAGGTGGGGTCTGATTATGCCTTGTATGCCAGACATAGATCTCCCCTAAACAGCCTGTAGGACACCGAAAACAGAAACAGTGCATTTAGACAGAGTGACAGATATGGAAATCTAATTCAATTCCAGATTTAGCAGCGTCATATGTCAGCTTTACATAATCAAAGTCAACTTGAGTTTTTATACTCACATAGGTTTTTGAGCCCTAGCAACTTCATACCATTTTAGTAAGTACTGGCATTTATTGCAATTGTCTTTAACACAAGGGAGTAATGCAACATCTCCTGTATACATTTTACAAGCCATTTACTGCTTTAAAATGTTCCATTCAGTAAGGATTGTTCTTCAAAAATTATCAATAGAATCCATTACTGATGCTTGCTGAAGAGGTTGTATCAAATGTACTTGGTAGATATTAGATTACCGTCATCACTAATTAAATACCAAACCCTGTAGTGATGTTTTAATGACAGTAGCTTCTCAGTGTGCTAACTGCATGACAAGAATATGAAGCCATCTAAACATTTAAAATTCATTCAAATAAGCATAAAGCACTAATGCTTATAAGTTGTTTATTTTATTTATTTTAATAATATTTAATAATCTCTATCAGTTATACTTCTTTAATAACCAGTAATCAGTATTGTATAGTGTTTGACTAAAAATTAGATCTTTCAAGTCATCTAAAATATTTATTAAATCAAGAAAACACTGTAGTCTGAATAAGATGGGTCTGAACAGAACAAGAACACTTGTCCATCTACCTGCTTAACTTAATAAACTACTGGAAACTTCAGCAAGGTATCTTTAATCTTCCCACAGGGAGGGTCTCAGAGAGACAGAGAGAGAGAGACAGAGAGAGAAAGAGAGTCTCCTAGCTCTGCTAGGTAAAGTGATTTTATCTGGAATAATCTTTTATAATCTGTTTCGTGTTAGTCCTGTCACCCTCTGGGTCACAGGTAGGATACCAGACTTTACTAGAGTCCTCTGAATTACTTCTGTTTTCTGTTTTTACAAGAATGGATGCCTGAGTTGGTTCCTTGATTTAACCTGTAGACAAGTTTTTTTTTCAGTAAATAGGCTTGAAGAATAAGGCAGAGTGATGAAATTCGTGGAAAATGCCAGGTATTTTGAAAATGCTAAGTTATTAGTTTGTTTTTTCCATTATTAAATGCTCACAGTGGGAGACAAGAAGTCAGCAGGTGCAGGAAATTGGCCAGAGAAAGACTGTGCATTGTACCTTGAGTGAAATTTATAGATATGCTTTCATGTGTCTGCAAAACTATTAACTGTTTTCTCATTGCTTATTGCTTTTGCTTTGAAACAAGCTGTCCTCAGAGGCAAGCCATTCATCTTAAGAGTTTTGAACACTCTTCGCTGAGAGGAATATAACACATAAAGGTACAGTGACAAACAGTTTAGTGAAAAATAAAGTTTGAAACTAAGGGAAGTGAATGAGAAGTAGTTGGCTCTCCATCAGTCGTAATACTTTAATGCAATTAATACAACAGTCATAATTTAATTTATTTATTTAAATGTAACCAGTGCACTTTTCTAAGGGATAAAAGTTAATAATTACTGAAAGCATGCAAGTTGTTTTTCACATTTTGGAGAGGAATAAAGATAATATATCAAGAGATAGTAATCAGTTTAAGTAGGAACACAGGCTGTAACATGCGATTTAGCATGGGTAACCTTAATCTTAAGTAGTGCTTGTGGGTGCAGCCAAAAATTGTGGCAACTGCTCCTATCTGGAGGGGTAAACTTCATTAGTTGAAAATGTACATATTTTTATGAGTTTATTGTAAATTAAAAGGGGATGGGTTTCTGAAAAGTTATTTAGTATTTTGTTTGAGTGTTTTCTTAGAAACAAAAAGTCATGAAAAATGTAACATAAGTTCAAATGAAGAGGGGTAATAGTAACTGTTCAGAAGATCAGCAAGCCATGCCTTAGAGTATGAAGACAAAAATTGGAAATACATGTTCAAAAGAACTGTCAGGTACAAGAGGTGGGAATAATAGCTTTTATTTCACAATGTTTACTCTGTCTATGCTATCAAGGAATGTAAATGGTCTTACAGCTGTAGACAAAAATCAAAGAGTATTGAATTATATTAAGAAATGTAGCGTGAACATAGCAATGTTTCAATAGATAAATTAAGATAGAAATGAGCATGTGAATTTGGCAAAGAATATCATGAGCATGTGAATTTGGCAAAGAATATCAGGGACAAAGAAAAAGGAACAATGATACTGATTACTAGAGGGGCTGCAGCAGTGATAGAGTAGAAGAAAGAAAATACTGGCAGATATGTAATAGTCACAGGCTGTTGGCAAGAGTGGAGGATTACACTGGCATGTGTTTATATTCCACCAAAAACTGCTATTATAGAACTTAAAAAAGGAGAGAAAAAAATCAGTTTTCAGTAGGGAATATTGTTTGTGGGGGAGGCGGAACTGGAACTTGATTTGCAATAGTAAGGATGTATCGGGGCATACATTGGAATATATTTAAAAAAGATAGGAGATTTCTTAAGAAATATATGAAAATATCTGGTATTGTACATGTGAATTTAGTAGTAGGAAGTCAGACAGAATGTACATATTATTCCCTGACATTCAATAACTGGGTTAGACTGGATAGAATTTATATTTCACAGGAGCATGTATATTTAATTGAAAGATCTGACACACATTCAAAAACTATTTCAAATCTTGCACTCATAAAAAACTAAGATAAAGAGGCAGGAAAGTACAAAACACAATGACACTTTCTTACTTGTTAAAAAGAGAGGAATTTAAGGAATCAGTAGTGGAAGTGAAAATTATTCATGAGTTATTGGGGAAGATAGCCAGTTCTTCAGACAGGATAGCTCATGAGTGGGATAAAATAAAAATGGAGTTTAAAATAGGGTAGAAATAAAAGAGCAAGATATGGAGAAAAGTAGTAGGAATTGTTTAGAGGGGCTGACATAGGTTGAAGTACTGCAGAATAAGGGGGTTCTAAGAGAAAAAGAAGAGGAGCAACTGGGAAATAAGGGATGATTTGGAAAGTATGCAGAAGTTTATGAAGGTTACTGCTAATCAATTATTTTTTGATAACAACTCTAGAGCAAAATAAATAGCACATTAACTTAAGCAACAGAAATTAGAAGTGGCTGTCACCATACTTAAGGAGCCTATGCATGAAAAATATATAGTATATATAGTATTAGAGATATTCTACAAATGTTATGAAAACTTGTATAAAGCAGGGGGACGTGGAAACCAAAAAAGGCACAAATGGAAATATTTATGGAAGACTTAATTATGCCAAGGTTTGAGGTGGATGAGGAACAGCAATTAATAGCTAAGATAGGGAGGGATGAAATAATGATGTGTAACCAAGCAACAGGGAAGTCTTCAGGAAGAGATGGTATTCCTGTAGGTTTGGAAGTTATGAGGGTACGAAGTCATAAAGATCTAAGGTTTTCTTTAACAGTATTTTTAAAGGGAAAAAGTTTGTGTGTGTGTGTGTGTGTGTGTGTGTGTGTGTGTGTGTGTGTGTGTGTTTGGAGGGAAGCACCAGCATCTTGAAAAGAAAAAGCTTGTGTAGTTGTACTACCCTTCAGACCCAGCTTCATATAGGAACATTTAAATTTTAAACCATGATTCCAAAGTGTTTAATTTATTTATTTAACGTTTGTTAACTGGGAAAGTCCAACTTGGAATGAAGCCAATTTTCAGCAGAGGCCCAGGGAGAAATGTTCCAAATGGCATGTCTTTGTAACATGGGAGGAAACCAGAGCATCTGAAGGAAACCCACAGAAGCACAGGGAGGACATGCAGACTCCATACAAAAGGCAGTCCAGCCAAGAATCGAACTGGAGAAACTCTTGCTGTGAGGCAACAATGCTACTGCTGCACCACTGTGCCGTCATGTCAGTACTAGCTAAGAGAATGGCAAAGATGTTGCCAGAACTGATATTTATCGATGTGTGGTTTTGTTGAAGACAGGAAATCATTTAACAAAATTAATGGAACAGTGATGATCCAGATGGGAGAAGAATGTAAGAAAACACTAGTATTGTTGCTAGTTCTTTATGTAGAAAAACAATTCAATAAAGTCAGCTGGGACTCAAAAATAAAAGGTTCATAAATTCAAGCACAGATATCATAATCAAGAAAGATCAAGAAGAATGCATACTAAAAAGGACACTGCTTTTTATGTAACAGACATTTTACAGGGAATGATAACATTTTATTATCAAAAAACCTTCAGTTTTCAAAGAAAGGCATATTTTTTCCAAAAGATAGGCAGGAGAAAGAGGCAAAGGGCAGGTGAAAAGGAAGAAATCAAAACTGAATTTGGTAGGATTGAAGAACATTACTGTAAGAAAAAAGAAGAGAAAGACAGATGTTGACTACATGGCTTAAGCTGTGGATGTACAAAGCCAGCTAGATGAGAATTGTATGCTTGCAAATTTAATATGCAGTGAAAACAGTGGGATTAATAAGACTAATGGTGATGAAGATCATTCCTTTGTAGCAATTGATTGAACAAATATTACTGAATTAGTAGTGGAAGATTTCTTCAGAGCTGGTCAGAAAAGATATTCTTGTAATTGGAGTTTCAATTCTTAGAGGAAATGATACTTACATTTGCAGGGAAGAGAATGAACATCAAATACAGTTATGCTTAACAGGAGCAAAAATAGAAGATGTGAGACAAGCCTTGGAATGCCTTGATGTAAGGAATAATGGATCTGTTTTTATTCATGTCAATACAGATGATCTCATCCACAAGGACCCTCTGACTGTAAGTAGGGAACTTACAACCCTCTTAGATAATATAGTTGGTACTGGTGTTAGGACGTATTTCTCACAGATCAGCTATATAAAGGATAGTCAGATCACAGTGAATGAAAAGATTTTCTAGTAAATACTTACATGGAAAAAATGTCCTGATTTAAAAAGTGGAAATGTGTAGAGCATCCAAGCCAAGTTTTGGACATGTATGGGTTCAGACAGGATGTCATGCATTTGTCAAGATCAAGGAAGTGAATGTTTGCAGCAAATATTTTGCAATATTTGACAAACACTCGGCAGGATTTTTGCCAGGTTGAAAATGTAACAGTTCACAGATAGCAATATTTGATGCATCTCTGATGGCTGTTAATGGTGGGAGCATTAATAATAATGTTTTTTATTGGAAAATTTGCTATGTGCCCATAAGATTGATGATGTTATTGTTTGTGAAACATGGCTAAAGAACAATGACTAAAAACCCGTTCTGTCATGGTATAAATCTTTTTACTGTAACAGACATTCTAACAAAATGTCAGGTGGAGGTGTTATGAATGGGATTAAAGATAGTTATCAGACCTGTGATTATTACATATTCAGTGATAACACCAGTACTATAAAATGTTTACCTGTGACAATAAAGACAACCCTAAAACATATAACAATTACTGGAGCATATAGACCATCAAAGTCAAGTGCCAATGACCTAGAGGAAAACATACATGTCTTGCATGAAACACAGGAAGAAAGAATAATATTAGCTGGGGACTTAAATTTACCAGAAACAGACTGGAATAATATTAAATCTGATATTGTAAATCTTTGTTCTTTCATTACAGCTAGGACCTTGGTTCCATCCTCAGAACCGATATGGCCGTTTACCAGCTCGCACAAGCCAAAAACTCTCAGCTAAGACCTACCCATAATACCCCCCTCCTAGTTACTCCAGATCTCGTTTGCCGCATTCCTAGTCAGACATGCTAGCCATCTCTCTCAAAGCTAAATAGAAAATTGTTAATTTTAAGACAGTTACTCTTCAAAATTATTTAATTTTTAGTCAAGTTAGCCTTTTCTTACTGTTGCCTATAACCTAAGCCTATTTCCTGCCCTTTTCCTTGGTAATTTAATGTTTTACCTTTATTGGTTCTGTCCCTCTCTCCTGTCTTTGACAGGCCTTTCCTTTCTACTAGTGGTATTTTTTTAAAATAACATCACTGGTATTTTCTCCCTTATTTTTTCTATAGGATAGCGTTGTTGCCTTACTATGTAAGACAAAGCTAAGTTGGGATTTAAACAGTGTGATAAGTGTAGACGTAAGATCCCTAACTCAGATACACATTTGTTGTGTCTACTGTTTGGGTGTGGATCTTATTGGAGCTGACTGTGACATTTGTGCTAGTTTTACAAACTGTACACTAGCAGAATGTAATAATAAACTTATCTTAATAGGTTTACTTAAGTCATCTTTTTCGGAGGCTCTGTCTGGGTTGGAGGTCTCACCCACTATAAAGACCAAAAATAACATAAGGAAAAATGGATTACTCAAGGCACCTTTTTTTGGAGGCTCTATCTGGGTTGGAGATCTCACCCCCTCCAAAGACCAAAAAACATAAGGACAAATGAATTACTCTAGACACCTTTTTTGGAGGCTCTGTCTGGGTCAGCGGTATCACCCCCTGCAAAGACCAAAAAAAAAAAATAAGGAAAAACGGATTACTCAAGGCACCCATTTTGGAGCCTCTGTCTGCATCACAGGTCTCCCCCCTCCAAAGACCAAAAAACATAAGGACAAACAGAGTCACTCAGTTCTTGCATCTCTGTCAGTTACGGAACCAAGTCGGCTCCATGCTTCCTTGGTGCAGACCTCTTTGGCACTAGGCTTTGTGTCTTCTCCCTTGGTGCCGTCCATGATATTCACCCCTATTTCAGCTCCCACCTTGGCAAAACTGACTTCAGTGCCATCCTTGGATCTGACATCGGCTCTGATGACTGTACCTGCATTGGCACCATCCCCAGCCATGGTGCCGACAGTTTCTTTGGCTTCATCAGCTCCAAAACTCGAATACCTGCCAAGGACAAGATATCTCCGGTGCATACTGTCTCAGTTCCAACAACAATGTTTTCCCTGTCGGCACTATCCACCCTTGCTGCATCGGCTCCGGTGGAACCGATGCTCTCCCGAAGCAGTGCTTGAACCGTCTGTACCTTGGTACCTAGCCCGGTGCCTATTTTCTCACTGGTGCTGTCTATATCCACGACTCTGATGGCTTCCAGTTCTCTCAGAGCTCCTTACCTGGAGGTGGGCTCCTCACGGCGAGGTGTGACCCCCAGTTCCAAGGTTCTCACTCCCGGTTCTGGACTCCCATCCCTCCTCATATGGACCTGCTGTACAGATAGTGGACTCACAGTCAGCACCAATGACATCAGTATCATAACCTTCCCCTAGCATGCTCCTCTCCCAACCCTCTATTTTGGGAGCTCAGGCACGGGAGTCACAAGAACCTTTTTTGAAGGGAACCCCTTCTCTGGAGTACTCCTCAGAAGATCCCACTGGGGAGCCACCCAGGAAGAAATGGTGCAAGAGGAAGCACCTTGATTCACTGGAGGAATCGATCACTGAAGACACTGATTGTGATGAGGGGTAAGGGTTCCCATGGTCTCCCCCAGATGACATCTTATTCGGATACATTCTTAAAATCCTCAAGCAGCATGGGGAGACTGGAAGTCCTATAACCCTTCTTCTGAGGAATCAGTGTTCCTGCAGGCCTTCCATGCCCAGCCATCTACTTTCTGGGTGACCCCACCGGCAGATGACCTTGGTAAACTCATTGTACAGCATGCCAGGAAGGCCCTGGACAACACAGAACCTGTCCCTCGAAGGCCAGACAAAAATTTTATCTACACTTGATGACCAGCCCCACTGGTCCTAGCAGTTGACAGTTGATTCTATGGTCATGGTGGTGGTCACCAAGAGGGAACTGGCAGGAGATAGTTCCACTGTCCATCCTCCAAACTGAGAGTCCCATACAATGGACAGACTAGGGAAATGGACTTATGCTTCAGCGACATTTGGCATTCAGTCACTGAACTATCTGGCACACTTTACTCATCTCCAAAGAGACCTAATTTCCAAAATGTCTTCCTCTTTGGTGGGGTACTGTCTGATGAGGTGCATGATACTGACACCTCACAGCTAGCTACCCTTGAATCCATCTCAAACCCCTTGATGCATTTGATATCTCACTCCACCCAGGGGGCAGCTCGAGCTGCCGCATCAGTCATTGTCATGAGACATAATGCTTGGATGCAGTTGTGTGACTTTGCAGACCCCCTTAAATCTTCCTTCGTCAATGTACCTGTCGATGAATCTGCACTTTTTGGACCCAAAGTATGAAGCACACTTACACATAGTGAGAAAAATAGAAAGACCTTGTCTGCTGTGGGCATCCGCCTTTCCAACCCCTAGAGGTGCTACTACAGGAACCAGAACGGAGGAAAAATATGGTTCAAGAAATCCCAAGGACGTTTTCGTGACACTCGTGGTGAACAATCCCCCCGGGGCAGAGGGGGCAACTCATTTGGAAGAAGTGCCTTTTGGGGTAGAGGGGGTCTGCATAACCAGAGGGCTAGAGATTCTTTCTCTGGCAGACCCTACCAGCGCTTCTGAGCAGCGGCCAGATTGCTTTCCTGTGGAAGCTGTCGGGGTTTGTTTTTCTCTGCATCTACCAGCCTGACATCTTATTATTACCGATGTTTGGGTGCAGAGAATAATATCCAGAGGCTACCAAATACCTTTCAACTTAACTCCCAGACCCATCAAATGAATCCTTGATGTACAGAGGGAATTAGCAGCCTTAGAGATAGAAAAGCTACTAAGGAAAAGAGTCATCCAACCTGTCCCACTTGACCAGACAGGATCCAGGTTTTACTCGAGGTTCTTTTTTTAGTGACAAAAATGACAGAGGACTAGAGACCAATCCTGGATCTCAGCCTATTGAACAAATTTATCAAACCTCAACAATTCCAGATAGTCACAATACAGTCCATTCTTCCCTTCCTAGGGAGGGATAACTGGATGTGCTCTATAGACCTCCAGGATGCGTACTACCACATAAAGATGGATCACCGCTCCTGGAAGTTTCTCCACTTCTGGCTGGGAGCCAGTCACTACCAGTTCAGGGCCCTGACATTTGGTCTCTTGACTGCCCCCTGAGTGTTCACCAAATGTATGGCAGTTGTGGTAGCTCATCTTTGACTACAAGGATTCCAGGTGTTACCCTATCTAGACGATTGGTTCCTTACCGCTACGACTAGGAATCTTCTAGTCTTAAGCCTCTCTTACACTCAAGCTCTCACTCTCCGTTTGGGGATTACAATCAACAAAGACAAATCTCAAATGTCCCCAATGAAGACACTGGAATTTATTGGAGCAGACTTCGACACAACATCCTGTCAAGCTCCCCCCCCCCCCCCCAGACTTTTGAAAATAAGATACCAAATCCAAGACCTTCTTCCTCAGACCTATGTACCAGCATATCTTGTACTGAAACTCTGGGCCCCATGGCAGCTGCCATTATGTTAGTACCACTGGCGAGACTGCACATGAGAATCCTGCAGTGGCTCAGCCACTCAACGACATGATATGCCTTACAAACTGTTGCTAGGAAGAAATGCTATGGTGGATGAAGCCACAAACGAATCTTTGGTTTCGACCTTTCTGTCTTCCCCAGCCCATGGCCACAGTGACCATGGATGTTTCACTGTTAGGGTGGGGGGGGGGGCATTTCCAGGGAAAGACTGTCCAAGGCACCTGGTCCCCCATGGAGGCCAACTTGCACATAAATGTCCTGGAACTGAGGGAAGTCCTCTTAGTGTTGCAACTGTTCCATGTATCCCTTCCCTCGGGGATCATTGCAATTCAGTCAGATAACATGTCAGTTGTCTGGTATATCAACAAGCAAGGCAGAACCAGGTCTTACCCCCTGTGTCAGGAAGCCATGAGGATTTGGTACTGGGCGATAGTTTCCAACCGCTTTCTTATAGCAACGCACATTCCTGAGAGTTCCAGCCTTATTGCGGACAATCTGAGCAGGAACATCCTGATGCCTCACGAGTGGTCCTTCAACCCTGTAACAGCAGATTGGATCTTCCAGCACTGGGGCAAGCCTTGCTGTGACCTGTTTGCTTCCCCTGTAAACTACAAATGCAGAAGCTATTTTACCCTGATCCTGCCTCAGGGGGAACTACCAAGGGACGCTGTAATGCATGATTGGCCCCAGATCTTCTGTATGCCTTTACCCCATTTCCCCTTATCCCAAAATTTCTCCAGAAAGCTCAGAGGTTGAGAAGCAAAGTGATCCTCATTGCCCCCTACAGGCCACGTCAAGTCTGGTTCCTGTTTCTATGGCCTTATCTGATTCACAGCCCGTGGATCCTAGATCATTCCCAGGACCGGATATCTCATCCTCAGGGACTGATTCATCCAAACCTGCACAGTCTCAAGCTCACAGCTTGGTTCCTCCACTTCCAGTGATTGCCAGGCTGCCTGACATCCCATCTCCTGTTCATGAAATTCTTCTAGCCTCACACAAACCTTCCACTAGAAAAATGTATTCTAGTAAATGGACTAGGTTCTCTATTTGGGCCAAAGACCAGAACTTAGACCCTTTCACTATGCTTATTCAAAAGATCCTACAATACCTGACTACTCTTTTACATGCAGGAGCCTCAGCTTCAACGATCACTGTACATTTAGCAGCTATCGCCAATTTTTATAATGGTCTTGATAACTCTTCAGTTATGTCAAACCGCCTATGCAAAACCTTTTTGAAGGGAGTATTACATGTTAAACCTCCAGTCAAGCCTTCATTAGAACCCTGGGAATTGACTCTGGTGCATTTATCTCAGTGAGAAGAGCATCTGAGCTGCAGGCCTTGAACGTCAAGAGTCCTTACTTGATCTTCCACATGGATAGGGTGTCCCTTCATACTGACCCTTCTTTCTTGCCCAAGGTCATTTCTGGCTTTTCCATTAACTAATCTATTGACCTGCCAGTTTTCTTCCCTTGGCATTCTAGTAGAGGGTAGTACCTTTTGCACACCCTTGATGTGCATCGGCAGCTTTGTTGTTATTTGGACAGGACTAAATCTTTCAGGAAAACAGATCAGTTGTTTGTGGCCTTTGCAGGACCCAGATTGGGTAAACCTGTTTCCAAAGTGACTTTATCCTCTTGGCTTAGAAACATCATTAAATTTATCTACCAACAGAAAAAGCTATCCTTACCTTCCAGAATAAATACTAATTCTACCAGATCTATGGCTACTTCTGTAGCTTTTCATTCCAAAGCCTCTATGGAAGATATATGTGCAGCAACCACTTGGGCAAGACCTCATACCTTTATATTTTATTACAAATTGGATTTGACCTCCAGGGGATGAGCATCTTTTGGTTCTATGGTGCTCAGGAATATCCTTCCTTAGGGCCACGCAGGACTCAAGTTGCTGGGGACTTGGCCCTAGCTGTAATGAAAGAACAAAGATTTACAACATCAGATAAAGAAGTTATGTCTTACCATAACATTCCATCTGTGTTGTAGATCTTTGTTCATTCAAGGCTCCCACCTTCCTTCCCCCTACCTGGTGCACTTTAGGAACTCCTGGTTAGTGTATTTGCTCAGACAGAGCCTCCTACTATCTTTTCTATTACTACATCTTTTATCTAGGGTGGGCAAACTTGATCTGGAGTAACTAGGAGAGGGGCATTATGGGTAGGTCTTAGCTGAGAGTTTTTGGTTTGCGCGAGCTGGCAAACGGCCTTATCATTTCCGAGGATGGAACCGAGGTTCTAGCTGTAATGAATGAACAAAGATCTACAACACAGATGGAACATTATGGTAAGACATAACTTCTTTTTCAACAGTATTACTAAGGAAATTATGTACAACATATGTTCCGAAACTACACTTCCTTCAGATTGTAAAAAAAAAAAAAACTACCAGGGAATGGAACATATTTGACATTGTCTGTGTTCCTAAAGAAATTATTGTTACTTCAAGTCAGGTTTTACCACTGTTGGTGTGTAGTGATCATGGGGTTATAAAGGTTAATTTGCTGTTAAATGTAAAACTAACTGGAGTATGTATTTGTTGCCTTAACTACTGCACCCAGAAATTTGGACTTATTTTGAAAGAGAAATTGTTTGGGTGCAAAAAATCAAAAAAATGTTTAACATCAGGATCTAGGCATACAATGTCAGGGGATATCTTTCTATAAGAACAAGATACCTCATTAAGGTGAGAGACAAAAATATAAAAAATGGAAAACAGGTCAAACTAGAACTTTGAAAACTGAAATAAACAAGTTGGACAAACAAATTAAGCATAGTGTGAGAAGAGATCAAGAAAAATGTGAAGAAAATTTATATAAAGATATTGAGCATAACAGGAACCCTTTTTATAGATACACAAGATGTGGAAGGAGTAAAGATATAAACATTAATAAACTGTGTGCAGATTCTAAAATGTATTCTTAGACACAACAGATTCTAGATATAATTACAAAATTTTATGCAAAACAGTTTGGTTCCACAGATGGGGTGATAAGTTGTCCAAGTGACATGCAAGTATACTCAGACACTGGAATCAAATTAGATTATATTGAAAAAGAACACACACTGGATCCAAACAAAACACAGGGAGGAGACATAATTAGTAATAATGACCTGAGAACACTTCAGCAAGAACTTACAGTACCATTGTATCTGTTATTTTCTAGGTCATGTAAATATGGGGAGATTCCTCAAGATTGGAAACATGCATTTATTAAACCCGTCTTTAGGGGAAAGGGGAGTAGAACAATCCCAGAATTATGTAGACCCTTAAACCTACTTTCATGTTGTGGAAAAATAATGGAAAAGGTAATATTATAGCAATAACCCATGCCTGGGTGTGGGTAATGCTGGATTTACCCACGGTTGGCATGGTTTGGTCCCGAGGAAGCCCGAGGACAAACAAAGCCAACTGGGTAATACAGCATTACCCACACCCAGAAGTGGTTATTGCTATTATACCATGACATTATTTAAGAAAAGAAACTATTACTTTTTAAATAATGGCATAGTATAATGCCTGTTTGCTGCCCTTCCGCAGATGTCTGGCATCCATGAAGTTCTGATGTACTGCGCGCTCGCAGTACATCAGAGTTGTGAAAGCAACGGAGAAAGCAAGATCTCCGTTGCTTTTTTATTGCTATGTTAAATGGGTTTAACATAGCGACAGTTTTAAAATAAGCAACGGAGATGTCCGTTGCTTATTTTAAACTGTCTCGCTATGTTAAACCCATTTAACATAGCAAAACAGTAAAAAGCAACGGAGATCTTGCTTTCTCCGTTGCTTTTTAAACCTGTCTCACTATGTTAAATGGGTTTAGCATGGCGAGACAGCTTTAAAATAAGCAACGGAGATCTCCATTGCTTATTTTAAAGCTGTCTCGCTATGTTAAACCCATTTAACATAGCAGACAGTGTTTAAAAAGAGTTATACTAATGGAAAAAAGTCCGGGTGACCGGACCTTTTTCCATTAGTATAACTCGATTTACAATGTAAACGCTGGCCAATCAGCATGCACGTTTTTGGGGGGGGTCATGGTATAATAGATAAGTCAGAACTGGACTGGTTGGGACTTGAAATCATATATCAGCATGCATATGTTGAAAATAGATCTATTACCACCTGTAACATGATATTCCATAACAATATAACAACAGCTATAAATGAAAAATTGTGGTGTGATGTAATTTGTATAGATTTAACTTCAGCATTTGAGAGGGTCATACACAAATCACTGATCACTAAATTAGATCAAGTAGGTATCAATATACTTTTGATAAGATGGATAGCTGCATGCCTTACAGATAAGACATGGCAAGTATCATGCAACAATTGGGTAGGTAGAATTCTTGGTTGCAGTCAGGGTGTCCCACAGGGTTCTGTCCTAGGCTCCTACTAGTTTTGGCTGCATCTTTTAGACCTAACATTTCCAACTGAGGTGTTCTACAGTCTAGATGTAGATGACCTAAAATTGGGTAAACTGCTTACATGCGTTACAGATAAGGCATGGCTGCATAAGAACTTGACTAAATTGACATTTGGACAAAGGAGAATAATATGCTGATAAATACATCAAATACTAAGCATATGAGATTTCAGAGACATAAACTGAAAGGTGAATATTTAATACAGGAGACAGCGAAACTGTAGACTCGTTTAAGGACCTGGATATATTGGTAGATCCAGCTTTGAATTGTTCTAATAATATCAACCAATTGGTTAATGATAGTTATAGAACTATAGATTGTACAAAATGATTTACAAAGTCTAGGAAATCAGAAATGATGAAGTCATTGTTTGTTAGTTACATTAGACCCAAACTTGAGTATGAAATAACAATATGGAAACCCTATGAGAAAAGAAGCATAAGTAAACTGGAAAGAGTACAGCGGAAATATACCATGGGCATAAATGGATGTGAAAATTGAAGTTATTATGAAAGACTAAATTATCTTAATTGTACAGTGTTTCTTATAGATATCTAAGAGGAGGTCTATTCAGGTATATAGGGCATTTAGAGACAACTACCTCTGGAAATGTTTGGGGTTATCAAAAAGTAGTAGAGAATCATCAGACAACCTATGTAGAAGATTCTATAGGAATGAGAAATACACAAACTGGTTCTCTGACAGAGCAGCTGATACTTGCAACAGACTACCAAATTACATTAAAACAAGTACTTCTTCTTTTGGCTGTTGCTGTTAGGGGTCGCCACAGTGGATCATCTGTTTACATTTCTTCCTGTCCTCTGCATCATGCTCTTTCATACCAACCGCTTGCATGTCCTCTCTCACCACATCCATAAACCTTATCTTAGGCCTTCCTCTTTTCCTCTTACCTGGCAGCTCCATCCTTAGCATCCTTTTCCCAATATACCCAGCATCCCTCCTCAGCACATGTCCAAACCAATGCAATTTCGCCTCTTTTGATTTGTCTCCAAACTGTCCAACCTGAGCTGACCCTCTAATATACTGATTCCTAATCCTGTCTGTCCTAGTCACACACAGTGCAAATCTTAACATCTTTAACTTTGCCACATCCAGCTCTGACTCCTGCCTTTTTGTCAATGCCACCGTCTCCAATCCATATAACATAGCTGGTCTCACTACCCTCTTGTAGACCTTCCCTTTCACTCTTACTGGTACCCGTCTGTCACAAATCACTCCTGACACTCTTCTCCACCCATTTCACCCTACCTGTACTCTCTTCTTCACCTCTCTTCTAAACTCACCATTACTCTGAACTGTTGATCCCAAGTACTTATAAACTCATCCACCTTTACCAACTCTACTCCCTGCATCCTCACCATTCCTCTACCCTCCCTTTCATTTACACACATATATTCTGTTTTAGCCCTGCTGACCTTCATTCCTCTCCTCTCTAAAGCATATCTCCACCTCTCCAGGGTCTCCTCAACCTGGTCCCTACTCTCACTACATATCACAATGTCATCTGCAAACATCATAGTCCATGGGGCTTCCTGTCTGATTTCATCTGTCAACCTGTCCATCACCACTGCAAATAAGAAAGGGCTCAGAGCGGATCCTTGATGTAATCCCACCTCCACCTTAAACGTATCTGTCACTCCCACCGCAGTCCTCACCAATGTCACACTACCCTCGTACATATCCTGTACCACTCTTACATACTTCTCTACCACTCCCAACTTCCTCATACAATACCACAACTCCTCTCTAGGCACCCAGTCATATGCTTTCTCTAAGTCCACAAAGACACAATGCAACTCCTTCTGACCTTCTCTGTATTTCTCCAACAACACTCACAGAGAAAACATTGCATCTGTAGTGCTCCTTCCCAGCATTAAACCATACTGCTGATCACTAATCATCACCTCCCTTCTTAACCTATCTTCCACTACTCTTTCCCATAACTTCAAGCTGTGACTTAATTTTATCCCTCTGTAGTTATTGCAGCTCTGCACATCACCCTTATTCTTAAATTAAAGTAACAAGTACTAGTTTAGGTATTTTTATGAACAGCCTGGACACTTATTATGGGAACAAGTGTTTTGGTGTATTGGCAAGCTAGAAGGGCATTAATGCCCATGCTTGAAATATTTGTATGCATGCATATGTATGTATGCATGTATGTAAGAAAAGTTAGCTTTATTCCCAGATCTAATACTTTGTACATGATAAATCTAGAAAAGGATATTTTGTGGTTGTGGAATATTTTGAGGCAATTTTATAACCATAGCTGTCATTGCATGCTCCCTTTTCATCCACACTACTAAATACTTCATTTCATCACGTCCCCATAAACATGGTTATTATTGAACCCATTCATGTCTGTGTACATAGTTTACCACTATTGTTATATAATCATTAATTTTATATCACAAACAACTTAAAATTGCCTCAAAATATTCCACAACCACAAAATGTGGTTAAAAAGGATGCTTAGTAGAACATATACTGCTTAGTAGGACATATACAAAATTGCCGTAGTAACTATAAGAATCAGTAAGAGGATGCTTGAAAATATTGGAAAGGCAATTTACAAAAAACAATGGGAAAATATCCTGAAGGTAAGTGTTTACATAGTTATTTCTATATCTGAAGCACACTTTAGAGAACTTTTCCTCAGGTTGATAACAAACACTGAAGGTGTGAAAGAAAAGTGTGGGATAACTGGGAACTTTAGGAGAGTGCAGTGGGTGTGCAGATTTTAAAAATTCCCCTGTAGGGTACTCTTTCAGAAATGCTGGAGGGAGCAAATGGCTCTTCTGAGCTAGGACACAAGATCTGGTTTACCTTTAGGTCTTTCTAGGTTTAATGCTGTTGACTGCCAATAAATTAGTTACTTGGAAAAGGAAATCAAAGCTTAAATGGATTGTAAATGAAGTACTGAGTATTTTAAAGGTAATAAAAAAATTAGAGGTAGGATCTTTAGAAGAGAAAAGAAAAGAAACAAATTACATAAAAAACAGAATTTCTGGGAGCAATGCATCCAGAATAATGTCCAGGAGGAGCGAGGATTAAGGGAAGGCAGAAATTGAACAATTAATGTAATGTAAGTGAAAAATTGCTAAAAAGAAAGAACACATTATAATGTGTAACTCATGAATATGACATGTTAGTATGTTTTTGTTTTCATTTAAGGTATGTTTAAGGTATATTTGCCTATGGCTTAAGTGGTCATTTAGTAAAAGAGATTACTCCTAATATCTAGGCACCTCTATATTTTCCAGCCAGAAGAACAGAAATCACATTTACAACTTCACTCTCAGAGCCTCTTTAGCGCTCACAGATGCCGTCAAAATGTGGCCACTCATTAGGAACTGGGTTTTAATAAGAAACCACCATAACACATACTGTTAAGACCCCTATCTTAGTTTCCTAATTGAAATCATATTTGAACAGTATTCAGTATTTAGTAACATGAATAAATTTAAACGAGACCCAAAAGGTACTGACATTTCCCTAAGATCAGGTAAAATTAAAATAAAATAACAAATTAGTGGTATATCCACAATGGTAACAGCACTGTTAGAAAATAGAGTATTTGGGCAAACACATTATTGGTTCAAACAATATATTTGCTACGAAAACTTAGCAGCTGTTTTTTGTGAAAGGCATTCTATGATAAAGTTTATATACATTTTTATGGTCAAACACCATAATGAAATAAAACAGTATATTTATTTAATAGCAGTAACACTTTCTAAATATTATTTCAGTGAGCTTTTAAAGGTGAACCAGCATCAGAAGCTTACAGAGAAGGCTACAAATTCCAGAGAGGTGATGCTAGATAGAAACTGGTTACTAACTATACAAGCCTAGGTTTATTTATAGAAAAACAAGCAACACCTTTCCAGCATACTGAAACTGTTAAGACATGATGTAGGGGATCACCAATTGTTAAAAAAGTGAAAAAATAATGGTACAATAGTCTTGATTCACATAATCAGCCTACAATGACAATGATACTGTTACTGATAATCTGCTTTGGCTTCAAATCCTATTTATAAGGTTACATACTCTGAAGTAGCAGATAAAATCTTAATTGACAGAAGAAAGTGATTCATTAGTGGTGACTCTCATGATAAGAAAGAATAAAAAATTGGCATTAGATGGAAAAATCATCCTGTCCCAAGATTGTTTAAATTCTATAACAATTGAACAACCAGTTTAAAGATTATTCTATACCATCTGATTATCACACTGAAATAACTGACTTTGTGGAAACTCAAAACTTAATATGAGTAAATCACAAGAGCCCTCTGGTTCTATATTGAAGACCACCAGAAGAATACTTAGTGACTTTAGAGCCACAGTATCTTCATTGCCAGGACACAGATTAACCAGTATTCAAGAGCTACTAAAAAGGTTTACAAAAATGGATCTATTCACACTCACATTGTCCTTCATTGTGGTACTAATGATCTAAGACTAACTTATCTTAATTTCCTGAAGAACGTAATACTAGAAATCTGGGAAATGTTTGGAAATAAACAAGTACGTATAATACTTAATGAAATCTTACCATCCTTTAGATGGATTGACTAATGCCACACCAAAGCATTGAATATGTTAACACTTGGTTAAGGGAAGCCTGTTCTACTTACAGAGCTGAATAAATGATTTTCTGGGGAAAATTTATATCAGACTGTAAATTACTTTCTGAAGATCTTTTATATCTTAGCATTTCTAAGCATGTGGGATATAAGGTACCATCAAACTTTATTAGACCTTTCACCAAGCAGACATTACAACATGTAACAGCAGATGACTTAATTTTCTTTGAGTTTCCAATTCTGCAAATTTTATCAGTAAAAACAAAATCTAAAACTCCAGCAAAGCTAGAATTTCCACTGAGTGACCTCCCAAACATCTTGTATCAGAAGCACAAATTTTGCAATGCTTGTAGAATGGCTAACAAAATTAATAAATCATTTTTGTAATTCATAGTGAGGCTGTATCAGTTATTCCCATTACTGAAACCTGGGATTCTTTTGCCATGATACTCTAAGGGTTCATAAAATATGAATGTCTGCAGAACAATCTGAAAAGGGGGAGGAATATTATTATTAATGAAAGATACTATAGTTTCAGAAAATACAATTGGAAATAAGAACTTGGAAACCACATATGTGCATCTCAAGGATGTACTTACATATAATAATATTAGATTAATCCTTATATACAGATCCCCATCTTTAGGCAATTCATTATGTGATGACTGATTATCATTCGTTGAAATATATTATGTCACATAATGTGATAATTTCATCAAGCCCTGACTGTTCAGAGTATAGATGAAAAGATGCTTTCCCAATGATGGACAATTTGGAGAAAGAACTTTTTGTTCAATGGAACAAGTGTATTAGGTTATCTAAATTATCCCCATATTGACTGTTACACTTCCAAACCTAGAAGAGAAACCATATTTATTAACATTTTGTTACAAACAGATTCAAGCAATTGGTGGCTGAGCCAATAGGTAGAACAGCATGTTGGGCCTTAGTGCAACTAACTGTAATAACAATCCATAATACTAAATATTTACCACCTTTGGGGAATTCTGACCATTGTGCCTTATCCTTTGAGGTTATGTTAGCAACAGCTACGAAATCAAGCACTATTAAGAAGTTTGATTTCAAACTTATTCATTTTGATCAACTAAAGGAAACCATTTCTTCATCTAACTGGAATAATGTATCACTTTTTGAA
Organism: Protopterus annectens; assembly: GCF_019279795.1. Lineage (NCBI taxonomy): Eukaryota > Metazoa > Chordata > Ceratodontiformes > Protopteridae > Protopterus > Protopterus annectens. The sequence continues at coordinate 130,993,872 of NC_056741.1, forward strand.
TCTCGCTGTGTTTGCTTAGACAAAATATTGACTGAAGGCATTTCTGAAACTGTTGGGAGCAACAACAAGAGAATCAGGAAAATTAGATTTATTTTTGGGTGGAACATAAATTTGATTAAACTTTTAAGAAAAAAACATATGTTATAGCACTGTAAGAGAGATGCTACCTCAAAAAATAAAAGAAATTTAAATAAAGTCAGTAAGAAATTGAACTCCATACTGCACTAAGAAACAGTCTTTAGGAAATCAAGCTAGGTAATGATCACACTAATAGAAAGTTATAATACAAATAAGCTAACTCTTGTTTAAACGAGAACAATAACATTTCCATGATTAATTATAAAGCTAGATTTGTTACTGACCCAAATGAATAGCTACACTATTCAGGTCTCATTTTGTTAACACATTATATGCTTCCTTTTTGTAAGGACAGAACTATCTATTCAATCCCTGTCTCTTCTCACAATGCAACTTACCCTACTTTTTAAAAGAAATGTATATATATATATATATATATATATATATAGTACATTAAAACGGACCTGTAATAAGACCTCAGTGGGGGCCAATAACACTCTGGGTATTTTAATTGGTAACATATCATCTGAGCACATATATTGTCTTTAATGGCTGGCTGAGGAAATCTTTGTTCCTTCTGTGTAAAAAAGATCTATTGTTAAGTGCCAATTTTGAAAAAGGCTGATACATTTAATATTAATAAATACAAACCAAGTAGCGTTATCTCACTACTATACAAATGCTTTGAGAGGTTTATGATTATACGTTGTATTGACCCTGCCTTAAGTAGTACTGACCCAGTCTTAGGTAGTACACCACTTAACCTTTGCCAGCATGGCTTTACTGACTCTGCCTTAAGTTGTACTGACACTATCTTAAATAGTACGCCACTCAACCTTTATCACTGACCCTACCTTAAGTAGTACTTACCCTACCTTAAGTAGTACTCCACCTGACCTCTGGCAGCATGGCTTTACTACTCATAAGTCAGCTTTGATTAATTTAATAGATTTATGGATGAATTAGTACTGCCACGGGTCTAACTTCTGGAGTAGTTTATTTAGAGCTTACCAAAACATTTGATGATTTATCTCATTCTTCTGTTTTAGAAGTAATGTTGAAGTATACATTTAATCTAATCCTCACTAAATGGATACTGGCATGGCTCACTGGTTCCTTGGAATGAGTTTGTATAAAGGGGTCTCATTTTGACTATTTACCCATACTTCAGGGAGCACCTCAGGGAAAGGTGTTGGGCCCACGTTTGTGTATTTATTTATTTATTGATATTTGTATATTAGAAAAGTCTGACTGGGTCCAAGGTACCCATTTTCAGTGGCCATCCAAGGAGAAAAGCTTCAAATTACACAAAAGAAAATTATGTTAGCAATACAGTTATATAAAATTTTACAGTTTGAAATTCCATATACAATTTAAGACTACTATTTGAAAGAGAAAAATAAGCATAACAAAACAAAAATTTAAAAGATCATATTTACAAATATAAAATATTTAGAAGAGAAATTAAGAGTAGTTTAAGAGACAAAACAAAATAAGTTTCAGGAGAGAGGTAGGTGGAGTGATAGTAGAGAAATGAGAGACAGAGAGAGAGACTAAGGGAAACAAGAGATATTAGTGATGTATAGATGAAAGTGAAGAGGTTAAGGAAAGTAGTAGCAGAGTGTAGGGTCAGTATTTATGAGTTAAAGAGCCAGAGAATATGAAGCAGTCATTTTATTCCTTAACATGGTTTGGAACATGAGGAGATTCAAGAATTATCAATAATTTTATTTTTTTCTGTAGCCCTGTTAAATCAATCATTTTAGATGAATTACTGTCCAGAAGACTGCAATCTAGATTTTGTAGTACAATCCAGTAACAATGTATGCAGCCTAAACAAAGTGTTAAATAGGTAAATACTTGAAATGTTGGGACCTGATAGAGTTAGTCCTGAAACATGGAGACTGAATGGCAAAAAAACAAAACAAAAAAAAAAACAGACTTACATATGTTAAGCTTGAGATGATAGTAATTTCTTGGGATATTCCCTTTTGTCTGAGGTATGGCGATCTTGAAGTTGGCATATATATATATATATATATATATATATATATATATATATATATATATATATGGGCTACTTCATAAGATCGACAGACCATTTGATCGGCATTCATTTGGTCGACAGCTCATTTGGTCGACAACCAGTATTCAAGGCACTTAATGGGGATTTGCCCCCCTCCCCAATGTTGTGCAACCCTGGATTTGATATATATAGTTGGGGGGGTGGGGGGGCACATGCGAGAAATGTCATTCATTCTATGTGGGTAAGATTAACAGGACTCTACATGAGCAAGTAAGGGAGCATATATATACTATGAATAGAGAAGCTGATAGTAATGCCCTAGACAGACATATCATTACCCATGATATGACACACAAATTTAAGTTCACTGTAATAGAGTTAATACATAAAATGACTAGACTTGGTAATTTGAAGAATTTCACTGAGAAACAGGAAGCACGTTGGATCATGAGGATGCAGGCAGTCAGGGCACATGGACTCAGTGATACAGTCTCTCTGAAACCGTTTCTCATTGATAGACCATATACCCATTAGAGAATCTGTGTTAATCCTCCTGATCAAAAGAAAAAAAAAATTTTTAATTTTTAAAAAAACATTTTTTTTTTTAATTTTTAGATAGTAATGTTATAGCTAGATATTTTATTAATCAGATGATTGGCCCCATAAGCTCAGAAATTCCATTGTACTAATATAACATTTGTTATATATATGTTATGCATAATGTTATATTCAGACTGTTTTATTGATTTAGCAATTTATTGAAGAAATTATTGCATATTTAATGTTAAGATACAGGGCAGGATTCATGAAGCCTCTGTGTAAGAGTTACAAGGCTTACACGGAGACTGCAGTTAAACGGTGTGATGTCAGCATGCCATGCATATGCATGAGGGCATGCTGAATCACACCTAAGGCTAACACGGTCCGTGTAAGACAGTAGTGGGCGTGTCCGTAGGGCGTGCCCTGCAAACGGACACGCCCCGAAGAGTAAAAGTCCCGAAAGTAAACCCCCCACGACAGAGTCCGTGTAAATGTGAATAAACACACCACAACACATGCCCCCACAGACTATGAACATAAAATGTATAAATGAACATCTTATATATTTTTTTATAAGTTGTAAAGATGTTTGCCCGTGAGTGCGCTCGTTTGCACGGGCGTGCCCGGCGCTTAGCCACAGTTATCAGTCAGTGGAAAAGCATATAAGAACTAAATATGCAAAGTAATCTAAGAAGCAATAGCGTAGCGGTAGAGACGTTGGCTGAAGAGGAGGCAGTCATGGTTCGAGCCTCCACAACATCAATTTTTATTTTTAGTGAAATAAGCACGAAACAATTCCCTGACATATATGTACATATATGTAAAATGTAATGAAATGGGCCATGTATTTTGAAGAAATGTGAGATAATAAAAAAAAAAAAATGTCAGATGTGCCTATAGCTGAGTTACAGTCTAACAAGTTGAGGATATCTGCCTGTAGGTGAGCAGTGTTTTAACAGGTGTAAAATGAGTGCTTGTAGGTGAGCAGTGGTTTAACTGGTGTAAAATGAGTGCCCGGGGTTGTGCAGCGTTTTAACATGCTGAAACTGTGTGCCCATAGCTGAGCTGAGCGTAATATGCGTGCTGACAGCCAAACGATGCGTAAACTGGCGTAACCCATTTGTTCGGAGCTGCGCACCGCACCAACAAGCTAACCGACGGGCAACGTGGAGCAAGCTGTATCAAAACTGCCTTTACACAGACACACCTCCTAGCCTGTGTAGACAGTCATAAAATATAAAAAGCAATGGCCAGGCTCGAACCCAGGATACCATGCACCATAGTCAAAGTACTGAGCCACTAAGCCATGACAGTTGCACTTAGAAATGCAGTAATAGCATATATATAGGAATGAATAGAAAGAGGAGCAAGACAAAGCAGGTTTTGTGAAGCTGATACAATTCCATAATGGCCAATCACAGATAAGTGTGGGAAAAACGGCATATATAAGCCCCATAGGCGGGAATACACAGCATAACCAATTGTGGAACCGACTTGCAGCCAGGATGGCAGGTGTAGGAGAGGGTAGTTGCTTCCCAGCACAGAGGTGGGGCGTTGAGGAGTCCGAATATATGGTTTGGCTCCTCGTCCATGATCATGAGGCACAACTCATGCAGGGCCAGGTCCTGTGGGGAGCATATAGGGCTGAGGCGTGGGACCGGTTGGCACATGATCTCACCAGTGCCACAGGAATACCAACGACTGGTGAACAGGTCCGTCACCACCATGCGGACCTGAAGAGACAGAAACAGGACCAACTGAACCGTTGGATCCAGGAGGCCCGACAAATGCCCAATGCCCCACTACTGAGTAAGTTACATGTAATTATTTATGTAAGAAATTAACCTAGCTGATATTATGGAGATGTGTATTCCAATATTACTGGAGGGATAGATTCATCACCCAAAGACTCCCTATGCTGTGGAACAAAATCCCGGTTTATGTGAGGCAAAGCACCTCGCTGGCCTTGTTTAAGAGAAATCTTGACCAATGGATGGGAGATCGCAGATACACCCCAGGGGTTACCTCAGTGTCACTGCTAGACAGAGGCACAGCTAAATAATGGGCATAGTTTCTCCTACCTAAAGGGGAGGCGTAAGCCACAAAACTATGGGCTAGGCTTATAAATGCCCTCGAGCAGATAGCCTAGTATGAACCTATGAACCTATGAACCTATTTATATTACAGCTGCAGGTGTCCGTTCCATGAACCGTCAAGCCTATGCCGATAGGCTGGTGCAGTTGCACCACCAGGCAGGTCAGTAATTCTCTCCCTGTAACTATAAAAAAATATATAAGTATGACAGTTTGCAAAAGAGTGCAGTGTAGTCACTTATTAATAAAATGTGCAAGTAACAGTGTAAGAGAGTTTGCAAGTATTGCTTGACTACAAAAGTGTGATGCAGCCTGTAATCCAAACATAAAAATGAAACAAGTCTGAAATAAAGATGTCCCACCTGTAATATAATAGTACATAACCTGCAGCAGGCTGAAAAGTACAGCTACAGAAGCTGAGTAAAACACATGTGTGAAATATATCCCTGTTTAAATTCTGAAACATGACATAAGTGAGACTGTTGGAAAGGATTGTTATAACTAAAAGTAAAACATGTCAATAAAGCCTAGAATTAAGTACCATCCTGAATTGTAAAAATAAAACAAGTGAGAGAGTGTGAGAAAGAGGTATGAATTCACCAATAAAGTAGTAATAACTCCTAAATAAAGTATACTGCAGTCAGTACAGAATGAAATGAATGTGACAGGCAGAACCAAACAGCAACATGTGTTGGAAAAAGTACTGAAGCTGGAATGTGTGTCCCAAAATCTGGATATGTTGCTCTCAGTTTGCAATATGCAGATAGTATGGTTTTATGAAATACCAAACATCCACAGTCGTCTATAGCCATATAAAGCAAATGTAGCAGGATGATGTAGCTGAACAGAGCCAGATATGAATGTGTATGAATAAATATGAAATGTATATTGATGTAGCAGTAACATTCCTATCACCAACCTGAATTAGTTATCACATAGGAAACTATAGTCAGACCTGTAGTGTGTATATATCTGCAGCTAGTAGAAATGTACAGCATATGTATAGGTATTTGAAGTTGTTAATGAAATATTTCTTCACCCAACCCTATAACCACAAATAATCCATTCCATGTGAAATGGGTATGTGCATTCACAATTAACACCCCTGGACATTTGTCCTGTTGGTTCATACATATTTGCATGTACGTTGATGCATGTGCCCTGTTCATACATCCAAACCTGATGGCCTGTTGCCATCAATCAACCCTGCATGTTGTTGGATTGTGTATTGCTGTTCAAATTATGCATGTGTTATGCTTGCTGTTCAATGGCTTGAATTTATGGGTGTTTGGTTAATGGGAATACTAATGCATGCTGTTACAACTAATTGTGAATGGTATTGTACGTTACTAACCCAAACTGTCATAACATAATGCAAACATAGGACAACAGGGAAGGCGGGTTCCAGCGGACCCACCTCTCCCACCTCAGCTGGCGAGTGCACCTGGCAGTAGTGCCCAGGCCGGACCCTCCTCTGGTGGCCCTTTGCCACCTGTGGGTGGAAGCACTGCAGGGGATGGGGCTCGTCCCCCCTCTGCAAGTGTGGCTGGAGGAGAACATCCACTCACCCTCCGTAGTGTCCGGACTGTGGTGCGTAGGGAGATCCGGCACGTTGTGCTTGGGCCCCTACGCCAGCTTGAGGCATGGGTGGCACAACTCACGGGCATGCCTGCTACCCGGCCTACACAGCCCCCAGCACAGCCCCGTCCTGGGCAGTGAAGGCACAGTGGCAACTGCCCATGGGTGGGGATCTCAGTTCCACTGTTGCCATCTGTGGGTTCATGGGCTCGAAATATCCAAACATCCATCCCCGTCAATTGTGTAACCCCCCACGTGTCTTACACCACCCCTGTATGTGTCTTGTTTGTCTTGTCTGTTAACCTCCCCTACCTACCTCCCCAGCTATACCGACTTCCTGTACCTGGCATACCACTCTCACCTGAAAAAAAAAAAAAGGGCACTCTGTACCCACAAAAAAATTATGCCCTATACATAGCTGCCCATTTTGCACACATGTCTGCTGGACATGTAAACTGGCAATTACAATTGGCTGCACAACAAATATTATTGTTGTCCTCACACCTCTCTCAGGGGTGGAAGGTTTCAAATTTCACACCAGATTACAAACATATGCACAGCTGTTGCTGACGAAGAAATGGGCAGCTATGGGCCTTTCCTACATCCTTCCTGCAAAACCCGAGCTTGTTTTCCTACTGTCCTACCCTCTTTGTGCCCCCTTTTCACCACTTTCCTATCTCCCCATTTTCTTTTCTTTAAAAGAAAATAGTGTGGGTGTGCGCGAGAGTAAGCACTTTTAAGCAGTAGTAAGCGGGTGTGCACTTCTGTGTGCTTAGCTAAGCGTGTGTGCACGAACCTAAGCGGCAATGCGCATGCGTGAGCTCCGCGCAAACCAGCGCTAACCCACTTACAACTGCTTAAAAGTGCCTTAGTCACTCTGAATGATAAGGCCTGTAGTTTTCTCAGCAGCAAAATAAAATACCTCCATCAGTCTCGAACCCAGGACCTTGGAAACACTAGTCTGCATGACTTACCACTAAGCCGTGACTGCTATACAAGAACATTGTGCTGAAAGAAATATATCATAAAATAGTAGTAATTAATGTAAAGGGAATATAGCAAGTCTAGTGCACAAAGCATGTCATGTATATTTACTGTCAAATCTAGTGGATTTGTAAAATAGAACTGTGTGCTGAGAAACAGTCATGCTAGTTGGTAGCTACTAGGTAATAATGTCACAGTAGCATTTGGCAAGCCACACACATACTCAGAGCAGGATAAACACTGCCGTAGTTGAATAGTTAAGAGATCAGACATAGAAACTGTGACTGAGTTACAGGGATGTCCCTGATGTGAAAACAAATGTCAACTGTGCCCCACTGACACCCTGTCAAATGTACTAACAGGCAGAAAGGTGTAACTACACATGCAATGGTAACTATGACTGACTGAAGGTATGCACCACCTGCACGTCGCAAATGGTGTACTAATACATATGCTTGAAATAACCCACAGTCACAACTGCAGAGTATCAGAATATGTCATTGGAGTAACTCACTGCTATGTACCATTCCATGAGGCTGATAAAAGATGCACCGGAGAATATCTAAGGCCTGCTCAGCAGCATGATCAAATACCCCTGTAAGTGTCAAGGCCCACACCATGGCCAGACCACACTGCATGCAGTATCACCCTACCACAACAAACACATAGGGAATTGCTGCCCAAACAGATTTAGCAAGCATTACAAGCTGTGAATGTAAATGGAAAATAGGAACGCCATAGCAACACATTACAGGAAAGACACCTAGCAGGCATACAAGGAGTGAATGTAAAGGCCAAATATTGAAGCCATAGCAACATATTGCAAGAGCCACTGCGATATACCAGTTACATCACAATCCCCACAGGAAAGCACACACACCCATATACACAGTATTACTAGTCATAGGTGTCAGTTTACATACACATGGAGAAGAGGACACTGGAGTAAGGAATACTCAGCTTACAGAACAACATGCGTTGCAGTGTCTACAACACAGCCTGAAATATGAGAGACATACCAACCCTTACACTCACAGAACAGTATCCACAGCAAACCAGCATGGTCCCCACCCTGATAATCTGAATGGGCTATGCCTACCTAACAGACCTTTTTATAGCACAGTCCTGTAATCACAGTGAGAACTGCAATCACTACACAACAGGCTGCATGCAACTAGTAAATGCTGGCTAACAATTGGTGCAGAGGCCATCACATGGACATGTGCAGATACCTACAAAAGCATCCTGTACTCCCAGTCCACACATGCAATACTGTCATTGCACCCGCTGGAGGTAGAGAGAGAGAGAGAGAGAGAAAAAAAAATAAAGAAAGAAAGAAAGAAAGAGAAAAAAAATGGAAACAACAAAACAAAGAGGCTGACAGCAGGCCAAGCAACTGCAAGCCTACACAAACAGCTGCAACAAACACAGGTAATGTAAAGTACTACTATAATACTCTACATACTGTGAACCCTCCAGATGTGTTATTGGCCTGTATCTATGTATATGAGGATGTGCATAGGGATGGGGACATACTGAAACTGTCACTGAAGGCTCCACATACATATGTATGTGATGGTAGCTATGTGCACATAGCAATGTAGGTTGTAGTGCAATGTACAAGTAGGTGGTACAGTAATGGATGTTCAGCAGTACGTTACTGTGTGTATACATATGTGGAACTAAAAAGGAGTATATATATATATATATATATATATATATATATATATATATATATATATATATACATATATATAACGTGTATATGCATGTATATCGAGATATGTATGTATATATATATATATATATATATATATATATATATATATATATATATATATAATATGCATATGTGTATACATAGATAGAGAGGGATGTAGAAATGCATAGACATATATAGTTTCACAGTGTCATAGTTTAGTACTAGGCTATCTGCAGACAGTGTATAGAATAGATTTAGAAACTTGCACCTCTGTATAGTAGTGACACAGTGAAGACCCCTCTACATAATAGCATTAGTTTACTGTGCCTCTGTCTAGTAGTGACACAGAGATGACCCCTACTGTAAACTTATGATCTCCCATGCACTTGTCAAGAGTGCACATGAAGAGGGTCAGTGAGGGTCTCTGCCTAACATGAACTGGGATCCTGTTCCACAGTATGGGAAGCCTCTTAGTGATGGATCTGTCCCTACACTATGTCCTATTCATATGTGTGCTGAGGTTTAAATCCGTAGCTGTCATGGTTCTGATGGATTTGGATTGTATGAGGTGGAACATGTCCATCAATACCTGATTGGACATGGCCTACTACATCAGGCACAGATCACCCCTACGTAGGCAGTATGCTATGGAATAGAGCATGAGTTACGTTAATCTGGCAGCATATGACAGTCATTGCAGACCCTTGATCCTCCTGGTGATGTACTTATGGGGTCCCCCTAGCTGTTGCAAGTGCCAGGTGAGGTACATACCAAATGGGGCATAGTACACAGTCATGGGCCTGATAACGGAGGAGTATAGGGGTACAATGATCCCTTTTGATCTGGATGTGAATCCCTTCATGATAAGGTGGGCAAGGCTGGAAGTCCATCCAACCACTTTGGCAACGTGGGTGTCAAATGACATATCAGCATTGAACAGTGTCACCAGGTCTCTGATTACTTTGTCTGTACTCAGAGGGTTATTGTCTATGTGATAATATGTAGGTACCTTGTCCATCCAAAAGGGTATGAGTATACATTACGTGGCATGCAGTGTAAGGCCATGACTCCGGCACCAGTTGTTGGTGTCCGTGAGGCCTGTCAGTAGGATGTATGTGTCAGCTGGTGTATCGCCTATGGCGCCTAGTATGCAGTCATCTTTGAACATTGTCAGCCACTACCCTCCCATGTCTGCTTCCACATCTGAGAATGATATGCCGAACATGAGCGGTCCCAGGACAGAGCCCTGTGGGACACCACATGTGACTGGCTCTGAGTCTGACATGGCACCAGTGAGTTTGACTTTAGGGTTTCTATCCGTTAGCCGGTTTGCAACCCATCATGTGACATATGGATTTACATTTCAGCTGTTGATTATGTCTATGATGCCAGAGTGCAGTATTGTGTCGAAAGCTGTAGGCAAGTCCAGGTAGGCTGTATGGACCGCTGTGTCCTCATCAGTGGCTCTAGTGACTGATTTGAAAACGTCAACCAGGTTCATAAGGCAGGATCTGCCCTCTACAAAGCCAAACCGGGTGGGATCAAGTGTCTAAGTCCCCAATGTCTCTGTGTATGAGTACCATAATGATCCTTTCCATAGCGTTGCAGACCAGGCTGGTAGTTACCAGGGTCTGTAGAGGTGCCTCCTGTTTGGAGTGGGACTACTGTTGCTGTATGCTGTAGTAAGGCTACGGCTGAATAGCATTTAATGTGCATGTGTAGCTCCTCTTGCAGTTCACGTAGCATGCAACCTGCAATACCGTTGGGTCCCATTGATGCTGTGTTTACAGCTCTGCTGAGGGTGGTTCCCAGCTGGACATCTGAGATGACAGGGAGGTTACAGTCAGCTGGGATAAGTAATTCCACATGTGTGGGTGAGGGAGGGGAGAAACCTGCACTGAACCTGTCTGCCAGAATGTTGGCATTATCTGTGTGTTCAGTGTAGCGTTTGTCACTCTGAACTAACTGTGAACACAACTGAGGGTTCCCACCCAGGTGTGTAACATAGCAGAAGAAGGCCTTATGGTTATCTGTAGTGACCATAGCGATGTCCCTCTCATTGTTGGCCTTGCATGTTTGTACGACAAAACGTATCTTTCTACTACTGCTGATCAGAGATGCCGTAGCTCTATGGAAGTATGCTCTGCCATGCAGTAGCTACCTTCTGTTGTTATACAATTTGTTCAATGCTGGGGTCCACCAGACAGACAGGATGCCTGCCCTTGGTGGAGAGGGTCATGGTTTCATTTGTGAATGCATGATCCATGCATTCTTGGAGATGTCTGTAGAAAGCATATGTGAAGGTGTCTGCATTGTGGGAAGTGGTGTACACTGGCCCATTGGGCATTAAGTATACCAACTCAGTTATAAGAAGTGTAAAGTCGGCATGTGAGAGGTTTCCCACTGTAGTCTTTTGTGTTGTGGGGAGGTGGGATATGTATATCCAGGGGGATTAGTCTGTGGTCAGATGTGACTAGTGAGGGGTATACTTCCAGTGTGTAGCACATTGTCCCCATGTTTGTGATGATCAGGTCTAGTATATTATCTCCTGCTGTGGGAGAGGTGACTAGCTGTTACATTGCATTTGACATAGTGAATTCCGGGAACCTTTGGGCTAGGGTGTTTGGGGTAGAATAATGCACCCAGTATATGTTAGGGTAGTCGCAGTATCCCAATATGATGGTGTGTGGTGGGACATTCATATCCTCCAATGTCTACAGGAAGGCTGACTGTGGTCCCTGAGATTGGGAGGGTGGTCTGTAACATGCTACCAGTTGTATAGCAGGTTTGCCTACGGTTATCTGCACCTGGATGGTCTGTGATGCTTCATGTGTTGCCACTAACCTGGAGGTGTGTGTGTCCTCCATGAATATGGACACACCCCCTCCATTTTTGTTTTGTCCCGAGTCCTGGGGCCAAAAAGCATAATACGGGGTATAGCCTGGTACCGCTGGTGTGCTCTCAGGAGCCTTGAACCAGGTTCTCACATACTGCACAGACATCGAGATAGGTAGAATATGTACGTACAGATATATGTAGTACACACATACATATATAGATATCTGTAGAGACATATACATATACAGATAGATCTGACTGACAACAGATATGTCTGTATATGACTATCTCTCTATCTCTGTCCCACCCCCTCACACTCTCACTCTCCTGTGTCTCTCACTCTCTCCCTCTCGCTCCCCATATCTATATGTATATATCTACATCTATATATACATATTTTATATACATATATATAAACATATATATATATATATATATATATATATATATATATATATATATATCCATATGCAGATATAAATATATATATATATATATATATATATATATATATATATATATATATATATATATATATATATATATATATATACATACACACATATATAGACTGTGTGAGGCACATGTGTGCAGATGTCTTGCAACAGGTGCCTGATGTCAAAGGCATGGAGTGAACACCAGTGTGGATACTGGAGTACCATACCCCATTCAAAAACACTGACACCAGTAACCACCACATATGTACAGGCCTGCCCACCACTGCATGTGTCAGGGGGGAACAGGGGCAACAAGTGTACATTAGGCTCCACATTGATATACACAGTGGCACACTAGTCCTGTAATACCTGTACATGGAATGTGTCAGCGGACATGGTGTGTCAGCTATGGACATGTAGATCACTGTACCCCTCCACACCCCATAATGTCCTACATGGTATGTACCTCCCATGACAGCTACAGATATGGAGAAGGACACAGACATATGCAAGTAACTGTGTCAATGCACTCAAACACCACAGAGCGCACACAGACTACCTACATAGAGGTTACCACTGCTGGATATACATAGTTCGGTCACACCCATGAGAGTTGTCTAATAGCCATGGTAACACCTCCAACATCCACAACACAAATTACCTATGTCTGTCATCCTTGTCACTGCAGTATAGAGCACATGGTAGAGGTACAGGACCCTACCCACAGATATGACATACCCTGTAGTAGACCACACAGAATTAAGAAGCAAGGCTCCCCATGAGTAGATGTCAGACATACCCCTGCTGAATGTTATGCAGATAGGTAATATGCCATATGAGTCACCCTGTGTAACTGTTTGTAAGGAGCAGGTACGATCATAACACATGTGTCACAAGAGGCAGGGTAGCATAACAGTATGCTGCTGTAGGCCCAGGGCCAAAAGCACACTACCTACCTAGGACACAATGCACACCCATGAACACATTGCAAACGGAATATGTGAGGTGGGATGAGTGTGCTAGTGACTGGGTGCATGTTGTGTACTGGTGTGATTGCTCACCATGACTGTTTGTCTGTCATGGTAGTGTGTGTCCTTGGTGTGAGGCCAGAGACAGGAGTGTGAGGTATTGCGATCAACACATACTACATTGCCATATGTTGTGCTGTGTTACCCTGTATGTCACTGTGGTGTAGGTAGGGTTATGGCAAGTAAGAGTAGTGTGCATTACCAGTGGAATATGTAACGTGCATTGTGTGGAGTGCATGGGCTGATAATGTTCCCCATACAGTACCTTGATACAAACCCCCAGTGTGAGGTTGTGTATTGTACCTGAAACAATGTGTTGACTGCTGCAGTATACTAGTCTGTTGTATGGAGTGTGCCAGGTACTGTTGCACAGTTGTCGGATGAGCACTGATATCTGTTCATTTACATGTGTATCCCCCAATAGACAGACAGATGCTATATATAGTGCTTAAATTATATCACTGCAGTCGAGTATTATGTGTGCTATAGTTTGCTGACAGATATTGCTGACATATTTTCCTTCTTCTTTTCAGTGCCATGGTTCACCAGCGGAACCCTGTCTACTCCGCTGCAGAGGAGAAGGAGATACACCAGAGCCTGGTGCGGGATTTCGCTGTACTCTTTTCCCGCACCAGCCAGAACCAGCAGGAGAGGGCTGCACTGTGGCAAGACCTGGTCCGTCAGGTAAATGACATAGGCACACATAACTGTACATATGAGCAGGTACGCCATCACTGCAGTGATTTAATTAGAAATGTCCATCAGCGTGCGTCGGATATCCACAGGCAGAAGCTTGCCACAGGAGGTGGGGTGGCTAGACATCCCCCCCTCACCAGACTGGAGGGACTACTCCTAAGTGTTGTGGCTCCAGCACAGCAGCAACAGCAGCAGCATACATGTGTAATGATGGAGGCTGGAGCCACGCAGCAGCAGGACACAGAGCGTGCAGGTAACATGCCATGTGTATAGTTGACCATTCTGTACACTGTTAGGTTATGCATGTGTGAGGTGTGTCCTCGTTTTGTAGCTGTAATCTTGGTAATTATTGTGCATTAGTGATATCCTCAATATCTGCAGTACACCTGTGGAAGCTAACTGTTGCACTACTGAACTGTATCATGCCCACAGTATCAATGGCACAGTTGTATCCACTGACGATATATGTCTCTTTTCTGCAGGTCCCTCTGGTGTAACAGCAAGGCAGCCTATCCATGCTGGTGAGTGTGTAATACCATTACCTTCAATACTCTGTATACTAATAGTAATAATAGGCTGAAGCAGTAGTGCTATGTGTTTGATTGCAGGTGTGTTTGTGTCTGTGGGTTGATATCTCATATACTGAGGTGTGTGCATGTGTGCATGTTTGCATGTGCCCATGTGTGCATGTGTGCCTGTGTGCACGTGTGCATGTGCCCATGTGTGCATGTGTGCATGTGCGCATGTGTGCATGTGCCCATGTGTGCATGTGTGCATCAGTGGTGGCATTGTGTACACATTGTAAACTGTGTTTCCTGTCTTACTCCCACGGGTTCTGATGCTGCTCTGGTGTCGCAGCAGGGAACCTGAATCAGCTGCTGTGGATAGTGATAATGATGATACCTGTGTAATGGCACAGGTAGGTGTGCCAGGGTCCGTCATTGGTCAGCCAATTGACACTACACAGCTGTCGACCCCATCAATGCGCACAGTCATCCTGCCAATACATCCTTTGTTACCAATGTCCCTAGGTGATGGACAGGATACAGTGGGCATTGACCAGGGTAATGTGGTATGGGTGGCACATGCATCCCCACACTGCAGCCATGGTCAGGGTCCTGACACGGTACCACACAGGCAGATGTCCATGGGTTCTCGTGGGAGCATCCGTGGGCGTACTGCCCCTGTCAGACGTGCCCACAGAGGTCTTTCAACCTCAGCTATGTTTCGGGCTGTAATGCAGGCACAGTCACATATGGAACAGTACACCAGACAGGGTCTGAGGGAGCTGAGAGCATGTCGCACAGCCATGAGTGACAGTATGCGTGATGTTGCGGCTGCCATCCGCAACTTCACCGAGGTCATTGACAGACGTTGGGGGAACACATTAGATCTGTTCCACAACTACAAGTCCATGAGCCAGGGCAATAGTGGACAGTTGAGGCATCGACATGGCCGTATGCCAGCAACAGCAGCAGCTGGCAGCCATCACGGACGACAACAGGGCCGCGGCCACTCAGTGCCAGCAGCAGCCCAGCAATGCTGGGTCTGTGCTGTCATCAGACCACCCCAGGAGAACACGTGCACGTGGCGCTGGACAGTCCCAACAGGGACCTGTCTCCAGTCAACAAACACCTGCTTCTGATGACAGTACCCAGTCTGGCTTAGTACCTGATACGGTCTGTAGCACCCCTGCCAGGCACAGGTACCGTGTCCATGGCCACAGACAGTGATCTCTATGACCTGGCAGGTACAGTCTGTGGCTGTCCACAAACACCTGTATATGGCAGCCATGAGGTGGGACTGTGTGCATTCATACACACATGCAAAGTGATAACACCTAGGGCTACCGCATACACGCACACACTGCATCAACATTGCCCCATCTTGTACTGCTGTCCCTCACCAACACACACACACACACACACACAGACATGTCAATTGGTTGTATCAGTGGCAGACTCAGGCATACCAGGTACACACCCTGTGCATATGATGAAACTGTGCCACCTCCTGCAATCTGTAAAATCGGTGCAGGAACAGGTTAACATGGTGCTGATGCACAGGGTGAGTACATAGACATATTGTAATAGTATGATGTTGACAACAGTACAGTGCAATGATAGCATTGTGGATATATACCAGCATGCCTGATGCAGTTACAGTATGAATGTCATTGTATTGTTTTGTACACCCATAGTAATTACCACAGTGTTCTGTCTGCACATCTTTGCATACTGGTGGTGAGGCTGTGAAGGGATGGCCACCTACATAGGTAGGACAGGGGATACAACAATGTACATATTGATAATCAATGATGGCCATGTCAACTGCGAGTTGCATGCTGTCCACACACGTCTCTGCAATGCAGATGTTTCAGGATGTTGATATCTGTGCAGTACTACACAACAGGTTCAAGGCTTACAAGAGCACACTAGCACTACAAGGTCACACCTCATACCATGCATGACAGAACCAAAACACAGAACTAACTATGACAGGAGGGAGAGTGTCCATACATGTCAAGGATACTGTGGTACCAGGACAGGTAGCATACATCACACTAAGTCTGGAACTGCTGAGTGAGGGCTCAGTGTCTGTTATTTGACATGTATATTATTACAGGTATGAGCACTTGGGTATCAGGCCAGTTATTCAACATTACGAAGGTACGTGGTCTATACACTTGTGTGGGGTGTGGCTGGACCCAGCCCTTCTGACCTGTGAATGTCTGGGTACTGGCTTAATAGTGCCTGCATATATGCACTGTTACCTACTGGAAGTCATACACCTTGTTTGTTGTAGCATAATGTACATACAGACCTGCTGACTGTAGCTTTGTTTGTATGCATGTTTGCCTGTTATGTTCCTGAAATACTGATTCCACCTGCAGTGCAGATATACAGTGCCTCTGTGGATCCCTAGTGACATCTGTGTTGCTTACTGTACTGATGTCCATGTGTCACTTGACAGAACATCACTGTTTGTCCTGTTTGCATGTAGCTTGCCTGTAACACATTGCATATGACTTACCTCACATTTGCTCGAGACAGCATTCATATATGCCAGCACTAACAAATCAGGAGCACTACACCCTCACATAGTCACCTTGAGTACCTTGTTCCCCATTGGCCCTATGTGTCGTTACTTAGTATAGGAGTCACAATGCTATGGTAGCATGTGCAAAGGTCACCTGTCGATCTACTCTCAGGTCCAGTTGGTGAATCTGTGAGTCATGTGGCAATGTTACAGCTGCCTTATGTACACAGACAACCCTCTCCCCTTCCAATACACGTACAACACATGTGAGAGATGCAACCACATAGCCAAACTGGGGGCTAAGCTCTGTTTACACAGCACTGGCATTCCCTGTCAGGTGGGGTGGGATACTACAGTGAATCCAGTACCAGACTCCCATAGACCTGCCACGACCGCAATCCAAACACAGAAACACACAGGTACATTATTGGGCTCTCAGAATAGCATCCTGCCTGAGCAGCTGACACCTGCAAAGCAGACACACAAGCAAACGTTAAGCCAGAGCAGAGCACATGCAACACATAGCTCACAAAGCCTGTGTGCCAAACAGTCACAGGCCATACGGCTAGACAACACATTTGCTACAGTTGTATGAGGTACCTCTATCATCACGTACACTGAGATCCTGCTCCCAGGCTGAACAAGGTGACGGTCATGCTGAGCTGCCCATCGGGCACTATGATCCACCACATAACACAAGCATACTGGTCACTCCAAAGCATGTAGAAGTATGACTCAGTCATTGTTTGTGCCAGTGTGTATGACCTCTGACGCACCTCCCTGGACTACATGTTAGGGGACATAGAGGGGCACTCTGAGCTTGTGGCACAGGCTGGTATGACCCTGGCCTTGAGTAGCATCTCACCCTCACCATGAATGCTGCCACAATATGTAGACAGGAGCATCAGTTTCTGCATTTAACATATCTTTCAGTGGCATTCAAAGGGGATCCAATGCCTGTCAGTGTGGGATTACATGCTGGACAAGCCACATTGCTTTGCTTGGGACAGCTTGCACCTGTCACCCATGGGCTGTTGTATATTGGCAGAGGCTGTTGCTACACACATAGTGCCTTTGTATGCAAGGCTGACATTACATAGCCAACTACACAGGTATCACATGGGATAGGACACTAATAGCAATGCTACTCAACAGCAGCAGTATAAACCTCAAGATGCATGCAGTGGAAACTGTCCTTAGCATGGGGTACAGCAATATCCGTGCAGTAACAGACTCCTGGTACAAGGCTCCCAGGTGCACACCATCAGTGCCAGGTCATTCCTGATACCATGCTTGCCATCCCCTACACATGCACCAAACCAGAACAGGGGGGATGTATCCAAAGGCACCTCAGATACACACACACCCAGGTTGGTGGCACTGCACAAAGCATCAGAGCCTCTCCATGTGCAACACACAGTGGGTTAGACTGCCTTCAGGTTCATAGCCTGGCACACACCACACTGCCATACCCAGGAAGCCCACTTGGCCTTCCTGACAACACTGGGAATATGACGGTCTCTACACACACCATTATATGGTTGTACTGTGACTACCCTAACATACAGTGTGAGCATTATTCTAGCTGCAAGACCCTATCTGAAGGGTTCCTATCATTCATTCCCTGCATTGCTATGGAGCAACCTGTTACCACTCCCACAAGTGGTGACAACATGCTGCACCTGTTCATCACCAACATGTGGACTATATGCTCCAGACCAATCATGTATCCCTCGCTGTTGGGATGACACCATCTACAACCCACACTGTATAGTCACATACCACCTGCAGCCCCTGCACAGAACACCACAGTCATACAGTTGTCTGATGCAAATTCCATGTATTCACACGAGGCAGGCTTTGGACATGGGAACTCTTGCAGTTCACAGGTACATATGTGTAGGTGGTACACACATACATCATGTGTGCATTGACATTACTGATATAATGTATGTCGTGTAATATTGGGAACAACACCCCACACACATGGACAAACTGTGTGACAAAAATACAAATGGCATTTGCAGGATTCAAACCCCTACCTAACTATGTTATGACACTTGCGAGAGACGCATTAGCAGAGCGCGCTACTTGCATTACTGGGAGGATTGCTTTCTCCTGCTGTACTTATAGGGTGCTGACATCATCAGTGTTTAGACAGTGGAATATGCAGCATGTGTTGTGTAGTAATAGTTGCCAAAAGGGACATTTCTCATACACATGGAATTGTACACACTACTCCCCCACACACATTCACACACACACTGGGCACTTGCATGATTCAAACCCCTACCTAGCTCTGTTATGACACTTGTGAGAGACGCATTAGCACAGCGCGCTACTTGCATTACTGGTGGGATTGCTTTCTCCTGCTGTACTTATAGGGTGCTGACATCATCAGTGTTTAGACAGTGGAATATGCAGCATGTGTTGTGTAGTAATAGTTGCCAAAAGGGACATTTCTCATACACATGGAATTGTACACACTACTCCCCCACACACATTCACACACACACTGAGCACTTGCAGGATTCAAACCCCTACCTAACTATGTTATGACATTTGTTAGAGACGCAGTAGTGGAGCGCGCTATTCACATTACTGGGTATAATTTCTGCTCCTGACATATGTATAGTGTGCTGACATCATTATGGATGAAGAGGTATGTACATCTGTGACTATCCATCAGTACAGGGGAGGGCATATCTATGCATTAACTTTGCACAGGCACAGTGGACTACTGTACTGTGGAGGCAGATGCCACATACACTGTGGATAGCCTTCTGTATTCCCTAGGGACAACAGTCAGGTATTGCACTCTACGGCCATATGTTTACCTGTCAGATGCAAGTATCTGTTGCTCATATACTGTTTGTGGGTCTTTATTGCCATAGCCTTCCCTATGTCTATAAACAACGTGTGTACTCTGGGAGATGTTTACATATGAGTGGGATCCAGTACTTTACTTATGTCTCTGTTGTAACTTCACTGTGTGCACTGGGCAGATGTCTGTATTGTGGGAGGTTCCTGTGTTAACACATAGAAATGCCAGATATGTGTGTGTAACTGCTGAACTGTGACATGGCCTAAGTGTGTGAGCATACCCAGTTCGCAGTTTGTATGGCTTCTTGACTGCCACATCTCATTTATCTAAGTGTGCGAGCATGCCCAGTGTGACCTTTCCTTATGTTGGGATTTGTGGACCACCACATTTGTGTTTGTGTGTGGACGCCATCTATATATCACATGTACAGTTGAGTGTTGGACATCAGGTTGTGTTCTTACTGCCCAAGTGCTTTGTGTCTGAACCTAACAGGAATTATGCTGTGCCTGCAGGGTCGCCATGGGATAGTTTGCATACAGTTGTCGTCATCCTTTCCTGCTGACCAAACAGTTGTATTGTGGTATAGTGTACTGGTGCAGTACTTTCACTGTGGTGGACAGTATAATCGGTTTCCGTCCTATCACTGCTTGTAATATTTATAGTGAGCACACCAGATTGGTTGAGGGCCAGTTGTGCAGATATGACCATGTTGCATTTTGTTCAGATATGGACAGCAGAGTACATGATTTGTCTGACATTGTTAATGTATTCCACAACTTGTGTGGACAGTGACAAACAATGTCCATGTGCCCTTGTCCATTTGTAATGCTAGTCAGAGAGTGTTTGTCCTTCAACACACATTTACTGGTGTTTGCCATGACATATGTCATGGTTAGTGTGCTGTGCCTCTGTCTACCCGTGACATACAGGTGATATCCAGGGTACACCTACCATCTCCCGTCCAGTCATCATGATTCCTCTGCATGACAGTCACTGAGGGACTCCCTGGATATCCTGTGGTGGGAGTTTAGTCATGAGTGGAGTGAGCTTCTGGGTTATGGACCAATCAGTACAGCATGTCCTGTTTATGTCTGTGCTGGGGTTCAGGCCTGTCAGCTGCATAGGTCACCAGCATTCAGTGTTTACATGGTGCCAAATGTCCATTGATACCAGGTTGGTCATGGCTCTGTACATCAGGCACAGTTCACCTCCAGCCAGGGAGTATGGCACTGTGTGGAGCTGCAGTTTCTTTACTCAGGTGACACATGGCATCTGTTACAGCTCTGCGATCCTCCTGGTGGGGTATTTGTGTGGTCTTTCCAGTTGCTGCAGGTGTCTGCTACGGTACATCCCTGAAGGGCCATTGTGCACAATTGTGAGGCTGCTGATGGATGAATGGAGAGGCACATTGACCTACCCTAACCAAGCTGTGCTTACGTTCATGATTAGGTGGGTATATGGTATGTTTCTGTAACCACTACAGACACATGGTTGTCACATGCAGGATATCTATCACCTTGTGTCCCCAGGTCTCTTATTTCTCCTGATGTACTTACTGGGTTAACACCTATGTGGTAATTTCTTGCCATGTACTATGTTTCCACAGGGGTTGACTATACACTATTCTGCATTTAGCTTGTTGACATGGCTGTGGCACCACTTGTGTGTTTCTATGTGTGCCTTTTGTAGGTTGCTTGTGTCAGCTGGAGGGTCCGATATGGTGGCCAGTTTGTAGTCCTCTGCAAACCTGTTCATACAGACTCCATCCATGTTGGCCTGTACCTATGTGACATATATAGCATACAAGAGAGGTTCCAGGACCATGCCTTGTGGGATGCCAGTTGTACCTGGTTTACAGTCTGCCATGGCTACAGCATGTCTGCCAGGTCAGTTCTATCCTTGAGCTGGTTTACAACCCATCTACTTGCATATGGGTTTATAGCTAGGCTGGTGAGCTTATCTGTACTGCCAACTAGGATATTGTATGGAAGGGTTTAGCAAGGTCCAGATAGGCTGTGTGTTCAACATTCTCCACATCAGACATGTGTAAGGGGCAGGATCTGCCCTATGACAGCTACACTGGGTAGGGTCCAATGTCTGTAGGTACCCAATCTCGTTATTCATTGGATCCATGATCATCCTCTCCATTACTTTGCCAACCTAGATAGTCGGGGTTGAGGGGTGATAGTTTGCAGTATCCATTCAGGCACCCCCTTTGTGGTGTGGGACCACTGTTGCTGTACACTGCTCTTTGGGTACATATCCTGTGGTAGAACTGATAGTGCACAGTAATGCTATTTGCTGTTCCATTCTTCTTACAGTACTTGTTGGACACAACCCAGGACACCATCTGGTACCATTGATGCTGTGTGCTGTGCTTTGTGGATGCTGGCTGTTACCTCAGCATCTGCAATGTCAGGGGGCCAGCACTCTCCTGGGATAGATATTTGGCAGTTAGGTGCTGGTGGGGAGGTTGGAAGGAATCTCTTCGGTAGGCTGTTGGCAATGTGTGTGGGTTTGGTGTATTGTTTGTGATATTAGAGTGCTGCAGAGGATATCTGTGGATTATCACCATGGTTCCTACCATCAGGTAGGACAGCTGTGTGATAATCCTTTGTGTCCTGCACAATTTGTATCAACATAGGTTCATAGGTTCATACTAGGCTATCTGCCCTGGCCTTGTTTGAGCACGGACAGACTGTGTGTGGGTCTCAACACCACTTGCAATGTGCATATTATGCCCACGTAGGGTTTACTTTCCTAGATGTGACACAGGAATGGCCCCCAGTGTGCACCTACTATCTCCCATGCACTTCACTGGATTTCTCTTGTTGAGTTTGTGTGTGTAGCTCAGCCTATCATGGACTGGGATTCTGTTCCAGAGTGTCCTGAGCCTCTGGGTTATGGATCTGTCCCTCCAGCACATCCTATTAATCTATGTGTAGAGGTTCAGATATCTCACTGTGGTGTGTCTGCTGGATTTGGGGTTTCTGCAGTGGAGCATGTCCATTCATTCTGGATTGGACGTGGCCTTGTACATCAGGCATACATCACCTCTGACTGTGCAGTATGCTTCTGAATTGGGCTGTGGTTTCTTCAGCCAGGCTGCAGATGTCCAATGTTTGGACCCTTTATCCTGTTGGTGGTGTACATTTGGGGTCTTTCTGACTGCTGCATGTGTAAGGTAAGGTACATCTGAACTGGGGCATAGTTGTCACGTATGGGCCTGATAAGGGAAGGGTATGGGGGCACAGTGACCTCTGTAGCTCTACATGTGCATCCTTTCATATTAAGGTGGGCAATATAGCAGGTCTTCCTGGCCGCCTTGGCAATGTGAGTGTTACATGACAGGTTACCGTCCACTTGTGTCCCTAGGTCCATGATTACTTCTTCCATACATAATGGATTGCCACCTATGTCATACTTTGTGTGTGCCTTGTTTGGTATTTGTTGAGACATTCATACTCTGAAGTGTCTTCAGGAAGGCTGGCTGGGGTACCTGGGTTTGTGTGTGTGGTCTGTAGCAGGCTTCAAACAGGTACACAGTTTGAGACAGTGTTACTTGCCCATGGATAGTCCATGCTGCTTCTTGCTGTGGTACCAACCTGGGGGTGTGGTTATTCTTGATAATTACTGGTAGCCACACTCCTATTGTTGTGTGTTCCATGTTTTGGAGCTGTAGAGCATGGTGTGAGGCATAACCTGGTAGTATTAGGGTGCTCTTCTGGGTCTTGCCCAGGTTTCTGTTACAGAACACATGTTGCCATTCTCCATGCTGTGGTGGGTTTGGTCTGCATGCACCTTGCAGGTTAGACTTCTGGCGTTGGGTAGCATTACATCCAGGTTATTATCCCTTGTGCTACATATGGTGGTGGGTTTGTGTTTCCAGACTTACCTATTACAGGCACAGTGGGGGTGACAACAGCCTTTGCCAGTATCTACACAGCCAGGTGTGCTGGGTGCGTGCCATCCCTTGCAGGTGGGGCATCATGTCTTGCTTGGCATGTCAGCCCAGACTGTCAGCCATGTGTTCCCCCTTGCTAACAGCAATACCTCAGCCAATTATTGTACTTGATCTTGTTGCCTTCATAGTGTGGCATCATGCTTGGTGAGGGTGAGATATTAGGTTGGGTCTTCATGTTTGCATATACTAGATGGTGTTACATTGCTTAACACATGGCAATCATGCCTCAGGTGGTGCTGCAGGGCTGCCTCTGTTGGATGCACATACTACACTCCCTGTACATGTTTGAGAGCAGGTTGTGTCATGTTAGGCATCCCTGTTACTATATGAGTGAGTCAGAGAGGGGTATCATTCCCAGGGTTCCTACTGAGCCAGTTTATGTGCTATGCGTTGCCTCTTTGCCAAGGCCAGGGTATACTGGGCACACCTCCTTCTGCCTACTGGGGCAGGCTCAGGTTGTTCCTCTTCCGAGTCACGCTCTGCCTGTGATGGCCTTGGCAATGGTGGGGGGCTGTTTGTCCCGGCCCTATGCTGGTCCTGCTGCAGCTGTTTTCATAGGATCATATTAAGTAGCATTTCTCTTGAGAGAAACATACTGCAATGCTGTTTGCAGTGTTTTAAGTGCTGGGCTGGGCTTGTATTCTGCCTGTGTAATTGCCTGCTTCTAATTCTTTTCACCTGCTACCTCTACAAGTATTCCCTGCTAGTTTCCTGCTATTTCTTCTGCTTCCTTTTCCTCTCTGTTTCCTCAGGGGGGAGCAGCACGCATACCAGCAAAAACACACTCACAGTGGCTACCACGCTCGCACACATGCTTACACGGACCAGAATCTGCTTATTCGGGTTATAATGCGCGCACACCAGCGCAAACAGGTCTACAGATCTTTAAACAGGCTCCTACATGCTTACTTTGCCTTACACGCACGCACTCTGTCTTACTTGCGGCTCCCAGCGTGCACACGCGCGCCTGCACGTACAGCAAGAAACTTTGGTGTTGGCCACAGTGTACACCTTCCATTTCTTGACTTTCCCATGCTTATCTGTTGACACTCCTCTTTTTATGCTGTGTGATTGACATGTTTCACATACCACTTTGCTCCAATGAGCTTGATTTCTTCCTGACATTCCCCCCTGTGATGTCATTTATCTCTTACTCTGTTACTCCCCCTTATCTAACTCTTACACTACACGGAATGTGCTCATTTACTATGTGACAGTGTGATTCACTATCCTACCACTCATTTACATAGGATTGCCTACTAATGCTTAGTTACATGTCTTACACTCAGCTTCCCCCCTTAGCAACCACTAGACGGTGGCCATGTTGTTTTTGATCTGCTAGTCCCTGCATTGCAAATCCATGCATTACATAAAACCCACATTTGTGGGTTTCAAACCTTTATTTTTCTGTTTTATATAGCGCAGCCCGTTTGCTCGGGACTGTGCTGCGTTTAAACATCGCTGATCTCCGAAAAAAAATATTTTATTTCATGTTTGCATCGGGTTACCATGCCAATGGCCACATATTTGGCCATTGGCATGCTGACTGCAACATTTGCACACTTTATTTGGAGCTGTCATGGCTCCTTTGTGTTATTTGCAGTAACGTACTCAGTTGCCAACTGAGTACTTTTCTGCAACTAACACGACTCTTACACGGGCTGGTTTCAGCTTCATGGATCGCTAATCTACCTCATTTGCATGCCTTTCGGCTGCAAGTTGGGTGATTAGCATATCCACGCCCTGCCCATGTAAGAGTCGTTTTAGCTGTCTCTTACAAGGGATTTCAGGCTGTTCCTGGATCACGATGGCTTCATGGAGTCTTACACGACTCTTAGACTCCGTGCAAGCCATCATGAATCCTGCCCATAGTGATTTGATTAATTAGTTAGGCAGCATAGTTTTATATATAAATGATAAATGTTTATACTGACTGATCTATTTATGTTTTATGAAATAGAGATTTTTTTATTATTAAACATTTGCACACATATACACACATTCACATGCATATACGCTTTTAATAATTATTTATTTAGATATAGATATGTTATAGGTAATTCTGAACGTTGTAGTTTTTATAGGAAAGTAGATCTTTTAGGTATGGTTTTTTGATTACGATTTAAAAATGTACAACCTATGGTATTAATGTGAGTTAGCTTTAAGGAAATGACTAAAGTAAGGACATTTTTTATTGGACAAGAGTTTTTATAAACATTGTGAATGAAAGTACTGGTTATACAGTCTGAGGAAGCGTTCCAAGAAACGTGAAAGCGCTAACTGACCAGGTCTTCATCTATAACTTCTGTGGTTTTATTGCATAAGTAATAAAGTCAGCTTTGATTGTTGTGGTGTGCCTCTGAGTTTTGACTTTGGTAAGTTCATGTAAAACAAATAAGAATTACAATATGAAGTGAGGGGAAAAACAGGCTTATGGTATATTTGGAGAGAAAGTCAGGGAAGAGAATTAGGTATCATAGTAGTAAGGAATTAAGTGAAGAAGGGAGAATAAGGAGGCATAAGGAATGAAAAGTTACTTGTTTATATTTGGAGATGCACATTATCCTGGTTTTGAGCAAGAACAGAGACACATTTTAGTTAGGAAGGCTTTCAGAGTGATTTTGAAAGATGGGAGGGAGATTATAGACCTGATAGAAGCAGGTAAGTAGTTCCAGGCCTCAGCAACCTTGTTCAAGTATAGACAATGCCCAGCAAATTTGCTAGGCTTGTAGACAGACACCAGTTTTTGGTCACTGGATTGTAATGACTGACTGGGAACATAGTTATGTTGAATGTTTTTAGTGCTGGACAGGCAGACAGATGCTGGATAATTTTATAGGTGTAAGAAGCTGTGCAATATGTTAGCTGATGTGGCAGTTATAACCAGTTTAGGATTTTCACTGCTATACAGTGGTGAGTTCTGAAAGGGGCATGTGCTGCAAATTTAGCAACTTTGTTATAGCATTGTTCAAGTTTCAATTTTTGTGAAGCGTGAAGAAGAGTGGTGGGGAGATAAGTAGTGGCAAGTGTAGTTTTAGTTGATCAGTGAGAACGTTTTTGGCTCTGCAAAGCATTCTTAGTTTTTGATGAGTTTTTCCTATGCAGTATTGTATACGCTGGTCGAATGTAAGATTATCATTTACTATCACCCCTCATAGTTTGCTATGAGAAGTGACTTCAGTGGTTGTATTATCAAGAGAGAGGACTTTAAATTTATTTTTTTTTTTTTTTATGAGAGAGGGATTTAAGGAAAAAAAATGTAGTTTGGTCTTTTTTTGGGTTGAGCATGAGTTGTGAGTTATGATATTTCAGTGGCTGCTAATGGTTCCTGAGTAATTATTTGGAGGTGTACCACATTGTCAGATGTGCAAATGAGAGTGGAATCATCTGCTTATTGCATTAGGGTGGCCTGTTGTGTGAAAGTGTAGAGAGTGTTGGTGAAAATGTTAAAGAGGAGGGGACCAAGGATAGAGCCTTGTGGTACACCAGTGGTGACTGGGAGGAAAGGATAGAGTGTAGAATGCCATTTACTCACTGATACCTATTCGACAGGTAGCTTTTGAACCACAGAAGGGTGGCTGAGACAGTCCTAGTGAGGACATTTAAAGAAGATGTTTGCTGTGAAAAACTGTATGGAAGGCTTTAGACAAGTATTGAAAAAAGGAAGACGCTAGTTTGCCATTGTCTCTAGCTTTACTGACAGTATCTGTATAGGATAGAAGGGCAGTGCTAGTACTATGGGAAGGATGGAAACCGTGTTGTATGGGGAATAGGAGTTATTCCTGCAGGAGATAGTCTAGCAATTGTTTTTAATAAATTTTTCAAGTATTTTGGCAAGGGGAGATAAGATTGCTTTAGGTTTAAAGTTATTCATGTCTGTTGAATTACCTCCTCTATGGAGAGAAATAATGAGTGACTTTTTCCAGAGAGAAGGAATGTGAATTCCTGGATTGGCTTATTCATAAGGTTTGAGAGAGGATAAGTGATGCTATTGTCTGCTATTTTTAGGTACTTGCGTGGAAGGTCATCAGCTGAAGAAGAGAATGGTTTTAAGTTTGTTTAAGAGTAGTTTTATATAGGATGTGGGCACAGGTTTGAAGGTGAACGTGTATGTGGTGATATGTGGTTGTTGGGCAGGGTTAGGATTAGATGTTAAGGAATCCTTGGTAAGAGATGCTATACTATCTATAAAATAAACCAACAAAACAAATCCACGGATCAGCTGTAAAAGCAAGCGTAAAGTAGCCAAGCACCACCAGGAAAAAACTTGAACACAGGTTTATTTAGTTAGGTAAAAAGCATTTTTGCTGCTAACCAGATACAGCAGCTTCTTCAGAAAAGTACAAACAGAAAAAAACGCGCTACTGCTTTTAAATAACCTAAGGAAGTGTGTCGAAAAACATCACTTCCTGGTGAAGCGCTAAATCAAATAGAAAACTATTACCAAAACAAAACACAGTCAGTCAAACACCTGGAAATGTTAATAAGAAATATGTTAAAATTCCTTTCACATAATTATCGCGTAAATAATGTGAAATTTCCACCCCACTAATTACCTACATTAGAGGGAAATGACACATTATTATTAAATAGGACTAAAAAATGATACTATCATAGTTAAAAATATAGTAAAAATTATGCAAAGCATATACAATATAAAATATGTACATTAATATGTACAATAAAAGCATATAATATATAATAAAATGTATATGTATATGTACATTAATACTTTTTACATTTTCATTAAAAGAAACTTTTTGGACAAACTTTTTAAATATTGGTTTACTTATTAGCCCAATAAATTTTTAAACCAATGAATTTTAAAAATGTTTATTAAAGTTGAGAGCTCTTGATAGATAAAATACTTATCATAGATTTATTATAAAAATTTTTTTAATAATATTTATTAACAACATTTTTCTTGATTCAAGTTTATTAATGTGTTAACATATGTTAAGAGAGTATATATATATATATACATGTTTTAACAATTAATTCCGGCATGGTTTAACTAAGATTTTTTTAAAAACAAATATACATAACATATATATTTTATATATATTTTTTTCCATATAAATCCATTTCTGCTTTTTATTTGTAAAGTAAGTTGTTTTTTAAAATTCATTGGTTTAAAAATTTATTGGGCTAATAAGTAAACCAATATTTAAAAAGTTTGTCCAAAAAGTTTCTTTTAATGAAAATGGAATCATAGTGAATGTTTAGTAAGGATAGTAGATGTAAAAATTTATAAAATGATTTCCCTGTAGCATATTAGAACAGAGTAATCAATTTGAGCTGTTTAATGATTAATTATTCAATTGTTTAATTAAAGTTGCATTGTCAGCATGTATATATATCCGTGTATTTTCCTGTATAAACTTGTCTGAAGAAGTGCATGCATTGGCGTGCATGAAAGCGCTAACAAGTAAAAGGATTTCTCTCAGCATTGACTTGGCGTTATTTGTTACTATCACTTTGGTTTCTTGTTTCTAAGTTTGGTTTGTTTTGGTTACCTTGCATTAGTATTCTACTCTTTTTGGATAGCCAAATTGCATTATTTGTTTTCAGTCTGTTCCTTGTAGGAGGTGCAAGGCTATTTAGGACATTTAGAAAAGTTCTATTGAATTCAATTGCAGCATTGTGTAAGGTAGAGATTTTTAGGAAGCTCCAGTTAATAGATGATAGTGTAGTAATGAACATTTCCTGGTTAAACTTGGAAAGGGTATGTGTTGTTTTATAAATATGCCATTTAACTGGAAGTGTGAGATATCTAGTCATATAGATTGTGAGATGATTATTGAGTGAGTCTAACATTGTACCTGAGGTGCAGTATTTGCTAGGGTCTGATACTAGGATCCAGTCTAATAGAGAATTTGATGTCTTGCTATAATGTGTGGGGCTATTAATTAGTTGTGTGAAACCATATAAGTTCATGCACATGTAGGGGAGTTATAGTTTACATCCAACCAGCTGACATTCACATCACCTAGTAATATTTTTTTCTTGTAGAAATGTTAAGGATATCCAATGTAGGATATCTTCCAGTATAGCTGTATTGATGCCAGGGGGGATATAATGTACAGTAATACATATGTGTTTATAATTGTTTGTTTTGAGGAAAGCAGTAAGAAGCTCTGCTGAACTGAATGTTGGTGTTGGTTTGCTGTAAGGGGAAAGTTGATGGGTATTAGAAAATATTAAAGCAATGCCACTACCTTTCCTTTTTATACAGTCATTACAGATGATATTATAGCCATCAGGGACAACTTTGGAGTCATTGATAAAGCAGAAAAACATGAACTGGTATTGATAATGGGTACCTGAATGCACACATTGGGGCAGACAGAACAGAATATGAAGATTGCATGAGTCCACATGAGTGGGACAACATTAATAAAGAAGGAGAGGCCATTAGTCTTGATGGTGGCCAACACATGATCCAGTAAGAGAGAGGCAGTCACAAGATTCCATGCAACAGTGGACAACTCACAACTCAGGTAGATTTCCTTGTAATAAGGAAGGGGCATTGATGTAAACTCAGTGATTGTAAAATTATCCCCAGTGAAACAGTCATCCCACAGCATAAGCACCTGGTTGCCAGAGTCAAATGCAAGAAGTGAGAAGGTTCTAAGGTGAACAAAAATGAGGCTAAAGACCTGGAAGTTGACTGGAGAGAAAGCATAAGATTTCAAGGAATTGCTCATTGCTCTAGCACCTTGGAAGAAGAGGAAGTAGATGGAGCTGAAGAAGAATGACAACTCCTCAAAGCATGATTGAAGACTATAGAGCTGATGTGCTACTGAGCCAGATGTGAAATCAAGGTACATAAGGAAAGCTGGTGATGGAATTTAGAAGTCTAGGAACTCATCAAAAGAAAGAAAGAGTGCAGGAAAAAGTAGGTGATAGACAAGATGGACCAGGCTAAGAAGGAATGCTGGTTGCACAGGTGAATAGAGGAGTTGCAATAGCAAAGAGCAAGGCATCAGAGGCACTCTGTCAGCTTCTGGAAAGTGACTCAGTAGACTGCACAAAGAAATTCATATCAAGTTGCAAGTTAAAGATAGAAAGATAAAGATGATAGTCAAACACCTTCCATAAGGGATGCCAGCAGCAACCTGCTTGCCAGTCCATAAGACATTAAAGGTAGATGGAAGGAGAATTTCCAGCAGCTTATGAATAAAGAAAATGTCACAGAAGCTGTACTACCCCAGACTTAGAAAGAAAAAGAGGAACCTATGCTAGAAGAAGTAAGAAGAGCACTAAGGAAAATGAAGGATGGAATAGCAGCAGGCTCAGATGAGGTCACAGTAGGTAATCATCAGTAACTTCTAGATTTGCTACCTTTGTGGGCCATTTTAAATCCAGCCAATTTCCATTCTAAAGATGAGAAACTTGGTACCTTGTGTTTATAAGGTAAAGACCATAACCATTATACCAGGCCCCCAAGTCAAAGAGTGGGCAATGTTGGGTGAGATAGGAAAGAAATGGCTCTTGAAGGTGCTCAGAGCTGTATGGAGAGAAAGGTGTATCCCAGATGACTAAAGAAAAGGCTTTCTTGTGCCAGTGTACAAGGAAAAAACGGGGCATCCACAACTGAGAGTGGTTCAGAAGGTTCAAATTCCTGTCATACTCCATGAATCTTCTAGAAAGGGTGCCTGATAAATGCGCAGAGTTGTAGAAAGTAAGATGGGAGAAGAGCAGTTCAGATTCAGATCAGGATGCAGCACAATCAACTCACTGTTTGCAGTGAGACAAATAGTTGAGAAGAAGATACAGATGAGGAATGAGTCCAACTAGGCATTCCTAGACTTGGAGAAAACATATGACAAGGTCCCAAAAAAGATGATTTTGGCAGTCTTGACGTAGGTTGATGTCCCAGAAACATTAGTACAATTAGTGCAGGCTAAGTACAAGGACCCAGTGATTAAAGTACTAACAGTGTTTGTTCTTACAAAGGGGTTCCCAGTGGGAGTGGGTGTGCATCAGGGTTCATCTCTGGGACACTGCTGTTCATACTGGTGATGCAAACAGGTTAGAGGGAACAGATCAAGAAAGTTACTGCATGCAGATGATGTGGCATTACAAGCAGACACTGAGCCAGATCTTCAGCAAAGGATAAAGGAATGGAATGCAAAACTGATGACACATAAGATGAAACTGAGTAGAGATAAGACAGCTGTAATGGCAGAAAATGTGGGAAATCAGAAGCTAGGAAATTAGATAGAAGGAAAATAGAGGAATGGGTTAACAGTGTCAAGTATCTGGGAGGGGTGGTTAAGGAGAAGGGAGGGGTATCAGGGGTAGTGTATGACAGAAAAATGCAAAAGAAGCTGAAAAGTAAGGTGTACAAAACACTGGTGCAACCAGTGACTTTGTATGGTACAGAAACCTGGGCAGTAAAGGCAGAGCAGTTGAGGAAGCTAGAGATGATGAAGATGAAGGGCGTGAAATGGGTGGTACAATGCACACTGTGGGACAGATGAAGAACTGAGGAGGTCAGAACAAAAGCCAGACTTGCTCCAATTGCAGAGAAGGTCAAAGAGAACAGATAACAGTGGTTCAAGCACATGTGAAGACAACCAGAAGATAGTCTGGTGAAGAAAAATTGGACAGGCAGGTAGATGACATGAGGAAATGAAGGCATCCAAGAAAAAGGTGGATAGATTGAGTGAGGGAATATCTGTGACATTCAGTCATGATTGTTGAAGAAGGCACGAGAGTGGCACTGAATTGAAAGAGATGGTGACATTTTACAAGGCTCCTTAACCCTATGTATAAAACGGGAAAGGGGGTTTGATGATGATGAATGCTGATAATGCAAACATCTCCATAATAGAACATATCTTAAAGGAATTGTATGCAATCAACAAAAGAATCAAGTCCTTTCAACACTACCTATTAGTAGATGGTTCCACTAGATGCTGATTCCTAAAACATGTTATAGAGCAAACTAAATGAGAATGATTAGAAAACCCACAGTGTGAACACAATCAGTACAACAAGCTCTCATGATATGTGACACTGAGTGATTCACTGGGAATGCCTTCATCTTACACTCTTAAAGCTTGAGTTATCTTTCATTTATTACCATGCCACTCAGTTCACACTCCAAATTTCAGGATATTAATTTCTGCAGGACTAAAACAAGCTTAACAATCATGCCACTGAGTACAAAGAATCCTGAATGAGTCAAGTGCCATCTTTTTAGGTGGTTTTCAATTACCACTCTTATGCCTGTGCATTATTTTATTTCTATGCATTAATTTGTAAGTTTTGCACTATAAATCATTATAGTGATGTATTTTTACAACTGCATTTTGAACTTTTTTTCTGCAGTCTTGTGTTTTTGCATTGTCTGCAAGTTGGATTACAGTTTAGTTAGGTGAATCGCTGCAAATCACTGCACTGCAGGTTGGATTACAGTTTAGTTAGATGAGTCACTGCACTGCAGGTTGGATTTCAGTTTAGTTGGACAAATCACTGCAGTGCAGGTTGGATTACAGTTTAGTTAGATGAATTGCTGTACTGCAGGTTGTTTCATTGTTTAAGTTAGTTATTTCGCTCACTTCAAGTTTGTGATTATGATTCTGTTAGAGTTAGTACTGCCCTCTGGTGGCAGCTGAGGCTAGTTTAGTCAATTTCGCAAATCACTTAAGGAGACTTTGATTGTGCTACTTTTAATTGGCTAGGGGACATTTTACTGTTTTACTAGTTGTTTTGAGCCTCTATAAAGGTGTCTCATTTGCACAAAGCTGAGGTCAGTACAGCTGGTTTTAGCAGTGCCCTGTATAGACACAGACACCTAGATTTAAATTTTCATATATAACTACTTCTCTAATTTCTTAAATGCCTAGCTGATCACTAAGCAGCTACTTTGCTTTCTGACCCCCACATCCATCCTCAAGCTTGACCTTAGGCAGTTTTAGGCAGCCTTGATAGTATCTTCCCTGTTACAGCAACCAAGCAAGTCAGCTGTAAATCTCCCTTGTAGTATCCCCCTGCAGAATAAGCAGCTAGGATCCAAAGCTATGAACATGCACTTCCATGCTATTTCCTCAGCTAACCTGGTGGATATGGGTCTCCTGAAACAATGCAGCAATTATCTCATGTTCACTGTCAACCATCTAGTCTTCAAACACATGAATAAGCATGCAAGAGGTGTAGTTACACAATGTCATTGAGGCAAAGTTCTCACCCACATGTACTTACACTACTAAAGAGGTTATCAGTAGCACATACACACACACACACGCACACACACACACACACACACACACACACACACACACATACACACACACACACACACACACACACACACACACACACACACACACACACACACACACACACACACACACACACACACACACACACACACACACACACACATACAAACACGCACACACACACACACACACACACACACACACATACACATACAAACACACACACACACACACACACACACACACACACACACATATCACCCTCCTCACATAATTACAGATCAGTCACATTGACCCACATATGCTGAGGTTCTTAAATGCAGTCCCCTCAAACCACAAAGACCTCCCAGACCACTGCACACACAAAAAAGTCCATGGCAACCTCAAGGGCACTTCACAAAAAGGAACCCAGAAAGACACACACGCCCACAATATGTGGTGTCTCAAACTAACCGCATAAGTCATACCACTACACAACCCAATACTCTTGTCATAGGAATAGGAGACTCCATAGTGAAAATTACAGATGTCCAATTCATTTGGCTAAGCAAGGAGATACTCACAGTGTGCTGCCTAGCAGGGGCTAGTCTCTATCATATCACTTGTCACTTAACCCCAAGAACAAGTATACCTCTGTCATAGTCTATGTGGGTGTGAATGATCTGGGATGAACCTTCCTGGACTATGTGAAGAGAGACATTATTGAGCTCTCAAACTGTTATTCCCGGGCTGGTATGAGCCTATCATTGTGCAGGATTCTACATTCACCAAGGATGATGCCACTGTTTGAACAGAAGATTATCTACTTTAATAATTGGCTTTGCTACTGATGTCATTCCAAGAGGCTGGAATATTTGTCAGCATGGTTGACAGACCATGTTTCCTTGCCAAGACTGGTCTGCACCTCTCCCCTCTAGGCCTTTGAATATTAGCTAAAACATTATCCTCCCCACAGAGCCTTTTTTAGGAATTGCCAAACTGACAGACTTCTGACTTAGCAAAACCAATCAAGGGGAATCTAAAGGTGCTGCTGCTCAATGCTAAGAGAATAATAAGAAATTCCACTCCTTCTAAGCTTTTCTCCCCCACACTTCTGTATGGTGCTTCCATCCTTACTATCCTTCAGGCATCACAAAAATCAAAACTTGAACAATGCTAAAAGAAAGTTACTAAATTTGCGGCAAATACCCCTTGTAGAACCCACCACAGTATAGCACTAAAAAGTCCAAACTAGTTCGAACTACCCATCAATTAACATATACACAGCTTCTTACCACCTACTAATTTATCCAGAATCCATCTGCTTGTCTAGCACTAAATGACATTCTACACAGCTATGTTCCTAGTCGGTCATCACAATTCAAAGAACCAAAAAATCCTCTCTGTCTACAAACTTATCAAATCTACTGAGCATTGTCTGTACTCATACCATGTTGATAAGGCCTGGAACTCCTCATCTCTATCCATAAGGTCAATACCCTCCCTCCAATCCTTCAAAACCATTCTGAAAGATTTCCTACCAAAAGCTGTCTCTGTTCCTGCTAAAAACCAGGATAAACTATATCCCTAAATGTGGACAAATACATATTCACACATTACATTTCCTTACTCTCCCTTCTTTACTCACTTCCTTAAATTTACCAAGTTCTCTTCCCCGGCTTTCTGTCTAAATACACCACAATACCTTTCTCTCACTTTTATTTCAATTCCTGTTTGTATTATACTAATGTACCTTTAATTTCTCTATAAATTGGCTAAAATGTCTTTATTAAATCATTGTCATGTAACTTGCATCTGTTCTTAACCAATGATTTCATATTATGTCTAATTTGGTATGATTATTTAAACTGTATTTGTTTTTTATTATTTATAAAGAACAGATAATCTCTGTGGTATCCCCAAAGTCTCAAACAACCCACTAAACAAGTATAGTGGGTCCAAAAACAAAACAGTGTAAGAAACTTCTCTGTGTGGAAGTTTTTCAATTTATATATATCTAGTTAATCACTGTATATTAATAAGATCAGATAATGGTAGTAGAAGTAGCAAATTTAAACTCATTCTAAGTCAGAAAATAATAAAAAATATAATTTGAAATATTACACATAATTGCTAAGCATTCAAACATAATCCAAGCAGGATAGACAGTTTCCAGTTGAAAATCCTTTATTAAGCACACAGACAAGCAATCCGAGTAAAACAAAGATAATAGAATAATAGTTTCATCACAAACTTTCTAACTGTGTGTGTGTGTGTGTGTGTGTGTGTGTGTGTGTGTGTGTGTGTACATATATATACATTTTATCAGGTATGGGACTGGTTTATTGTGCTATAAAACACAGTGTATTGGTATACATGTTAAATTAAGATCCCTTCCCCCAGCAGTGTGACATTCGAAGCTGTCATAATAATATAACCCTTATGTACTTTAAGTAAAATTAATAAAGATGTTGTACCTTTTATTAACCAGATTATTACATCTATGATTCTATCCAAGACAATATACTACATGGTTGAAAATAAATAAACCTTAGACCATTTGGCAATCTAAAAATATATATAATTCTATACATATACATTTTGCATGCAAAAAATCCATTGTGCAAACCATATTCTATTTCCATAACCTATTGTTAACAAAGATTGCTTTTGTCTTTCTAGCCATCTTCAGGTCTTTGTACAAGAACCCTAAAAAACTATCTACAAAAATATTATTGTATAATTAGCTAGTATTGTTATTAAACAACTTCAAATAAAGTAGAAAAAAGAAGAAAAAAGAAAATAAATAACGTGTGACTATAAATGCAAGATATTATACATTTCTATTAAAAATTGTTTACCATGATAATTAAAACTAACTGGAAGAATAAAATAAAATAAAATTAGTCATGTAAACAATGTGGCAATTTTCTATGTTCCAGTACACTTTTAAGTGAACAGTAGTAATTTAGTCCAGGCTTCCTGAAAGAGTTCAGCTTTAATTGCCACATGAGTTCACATTTTTCCAGCATGTTCAGGATGTCTCCTTCAAGATCACCCATGTCTATACAATCCAGTATCTGAAACTTATAACATGTGTATCTTTTATGCAGAGCAAGGTGTTTGGCTAGTGCATTAATTTTACATCCAGAACAGTTATGCCAGATGACATGAAATCCGATACTTAAGTTTATTTACAGTCTTGCCCACATAAAATGCATCACATTCCTTGCTCTGTGCCCTGTAAATTACTTTTGTAGTGTTACAGTCACCCCCTGCACTGGTCTTAATGATTTTGTTTAAATAAATAAACATACTGGACCTGAGCCTCAGAAAGATGGAAGAATGAGGCACCTTCCCAGTGTAACTTCCTCTCTGCTAAGGTCAGACACCTTTAGTATGTGAGTAGCTAAAATCTTTTTTAATGCAGATGGAGGAAAGTCTTATAAAGCTGTCTGTAAAATTGCTTACCCAAGTACCTCCAAGCAAGCCATAGTAAGTCTAGTGGGACCTAGGTCCAGAGCAATTATGTTGAATGCAGAGATGAAATTACATTCATGGCCTCCTCATAGTCAGCATAACTGATATCT
Organism: Protopterus annectens; assembly: GCF_019279795.1. Taxonomy (NCBI): domain Eukaryota; kingdom Metazoa; phylum Chordata; order Ceratodontiformes; family Protopteridae; genus Protopterus; species Protopterus annectens. Next base: position 131,031,500 of record NC_056741.1, read on the forward strand.
GATCAGCCCTTGTTAAAGTTTTGGTAAAGTTAAGATCAACTGACTGGAATTATGACTGGAGAAAGCTGTTATAACAGCTGTTGGTATCTTTAGCCAGGTCTTTCTGTCTTAAGCTGTAATAACAGTTGTTGGAACAATCAGCCAGATCATTTTTGTTTTAGTAAGGTCTTCCTGGACTTAATTTTATTTATTCATTTATTTATTTGACATTTGTTAACCGGGTTGGTCCAACTGGGCAGATGCCCGTTTTCAGTGGAGACCCGAGGAGAAAAGCTCCAATAGTACATGAAACAAGCAGTAAAATAAGGCCAGTAGTTACAATACAAAATGAAAGACAAACAGTAAAGAAGACAAGATAAATAGGTGCAAGTGATACAGTAATAAAACAAGTAACATCATATGCTTATACAGATGAACAGGAGTTGATATATCAGACTGAAGCAAGAAAAGTACAAAAGTATAATAAAAGTAAAATCTGTCTTGAAAAAACAACATAATAATAATGTAGAATATCTAGGAAATGTAGAGTGAATACAAATTGCAAGCATAGATGGGGAGAGAAGCTTATTGAGAGGTTAAAGGTTAGGAAAAAGGGTACATGAGAAAAAGAGAAATTATACATGAAGGGCATATGCAGGGAGGTAACCCCAAGAAGTCAGTCAGTGAAAAGAACTACAGAAATTAAGAGCTAAGAGGGCAATAAATTGTCAGTCAATAATGGTTGTGTTGGGTCATTACAGAACCAAAACCTGTCTTTTAGTACAATTTTAAAGGTGTTTGGGTTGGTGATGGACCTAACATAAAATGGTAATTTATTCCAAGCTTGAACTGAATAGCTGTAAAGGAGTTTGACAATAGTTGTATTGGGCTTACAGACTTGCAGTAGGTGCTGTTGAGAGCTACACAGAAGACAGTTGGGATGTAGGGTTGGATGAGAGTAGAGAGAGAGAGAGAGAGAGAGAGGCAGGATGATGGCTCATGTAAGACCAAATGAGCCATGAGAAGCTGGAGAAGTAGAATTTGGTGATGAAATTTCAGCCACTGCAGGTTTTTTGGGCTATGCAGTGATAAGTGCGATAAGGTTGGTTGGTGGCAAACCTTGCAATTTTGTTATAGTTAAGTTCTAATTTAGTCATAAGATTAGATTGGAGGAATGTCAATATAGGGGCTGCATAAAGTAGTATGGGAGTAGGAAGGCTTGTCAAAAGGAGAGTCTAGAAGAATCAGTGAGGAATTTATTTGTGTCTGTATAATAGACCAAGTTTTTGATGAGTTTTTTGATGAATTGCTGTATGTGCAGATTCAACTTTAGGTGGTCATTGATAATAACATCTCATAGCTTAGTGTGAGGTTCAGTAGAGATGATTGTATTGTTCAGGGAGGAGACAGATATAATAGTTTTATGATGTTGGAGAGTTGTAGGTAGGAAAAGAAGACATTTGGTTATCTTGGGGTTCAGTAGCAGTTGATTGAAAGTAAGCCATCTTTTGACAGAGTGGAGACACTTTTGTTGGGGGTATGAAGGTGTGTGATGTCATCAGACTAGGAGATGATTGTGGAATCACCAGCATATTGAATAACATTAGAAAGTGGGCAAGATGAGCGGAGGTTATTAATGAATATGTTAAATAGTAGGGGTCTAAAGATAGAGCCTTGGGGCACCCCAATTTGTACTTGTAGGAAGGGAGAGAATTTAGATTGCCATTTCACTGCCTGGAATCTGTTTCAGAGATAACTGGAGAACCAAAATAGTGCAGAGTTACAGAGGTTTATTGAAGTTAGTTTGGATAAAAGTAGTCTATGGGAAACAATTTTGAAGGCTTTCGATAAATCAAGAAACAAGCAGGAGACTAACTTATTGTTGTCACGGGAGTTTGTGATAGTATTTATGAAGGATGTCAGAGCAGTAGCAGTACAATGTTTTGGGTGAAAACCATGCTGTGTGGGGGTAAGTAGATTTTCATTGGAGGGTGATTGAGGAGCTGTTTGTGGATGGATTTTTCTAGAATTTCAGACAGGGCAGATAAGATAGCAATTGGTCTGAAGTTTGAGAGGCCAGTTGTGTTGCTGCCTTTATGTAAGGGAATGACATAATTTTTTTTCCCAAATGTCTGGCACAGTGTTTTCCTTTATGGATCTGTTGAGTAATATGGAAATGGGCAAGATATAGAGTTAGCAGCAATTTTTAGGAATTGTGGAGGTAAGTTGGCAACTGATGGTAAGCATATTTTAAGTTTGGAGAGTAGGAACTTGACATAGGTTGTAAGGACAGGTTTAAGAGAAAAAGTAGAGTGGATAGAAGTCAGCAGTGTGGTGTCAGTGATATTATAATTTTTGATAAGGTTGCAGATAGAATCAATAAATAAGGGAATTAAGAAATGTAGCAGTATCTGTGGAAGAGCTATTAGGGCAGGGGTTAGGGAGTGATGCAGTAGTTTATTAACAGATTTCCAGAACTTTTTGTGGTTAGTATGAGGATTATCAAGTGGTTTATGGAAAAAGTTTTGTTTGTCTAGGGTGACCATTTTTGGCTAGTTATGGAGCTCTCTGTAAGTTTGGCAAACAGTGGAAGATTTGGACTTTTTCCATGCACTATCCCTCTTATTCATAAGGGCTCGGGTGGTGTGTATTAGCCATGGGATGAAGTGAGATTTGGCCCTAAGTTTTCTGATTGGGCTAGGGAGTTAAGCATGTCAAGAAATATATTATTAAAAGCCAAGGCAGCTGCCTCAAGGGGGGAAATTATGAAGGAAGGACAATTAATTGAAGAGAGCAAGTGGTTGAAAGTATCTGGATTAAAAGTTGAGAGTTTACAGCAGTCTTTGTATTGCTGTTTTTTTTTTAAGTTGGGAAGACTATCTTATAATGGGGATGGCATGGTGATCACTAAGGGTATCAGGTAGGGTAGAGGCATTATGATACAGAGTAGGGTTGGAGGTGAGGGCCCAGTCTAGTATAGAGGCAGAGTTGGTCTGTTTGTTAAATCGAGTAGGGTTACAGATTAGTTGGGAGACGCTGTAGAAGTCAGTGGAGGAGTTGGGGGAATTGGAGTTTAGGGTATTCCAGTAGTTGTTTACATCACCCAAGGCAACAGTTTCATAAGTGATGGTTTGAGAGATCCAGGAAAGAAAGAGTTCTAGGATTAGTATTTTGTTACCAGGCGGCATGTAAATGGATGCAATGGCTAATTTCTTATGAGTGTTTAATTGGCAATTGGCGATGAGAATTTCAGCTGGATGAAAATCAGGAGTAGGGATTGAGAGAGGGTAAAGGGTAAGTTGGTTTGAGTAAAGAATAGCTACACCTCCGTCTTTCTTTTTGATCTTATCGTGCTAGAATATATGATAACCTGGTGAAAGCATTTCAGTACTGGATATATGGGGCTTAAGCCAAGTTTCAGACAGGCATAGTATGTCAGGGATGTGTAAGGATATCCAAGCATGAAAGGGGAGATTTTGTTCATGGGTCTTTGAATGTTCATTAAGAGGATAGATAGATGTTTTGTGGGTGTAGATGTTGGAGTCTGGGAAGAAGTATTATGGGTAGTGTTTTGGGGTTCTGAGGGATAGGGAGGGGAGCTGAGGTTAGGCCCAGAGTTAGGATGTATGTCACCTGACAGTAGTAGATTTGAAAGGCATAGTCTGAGGGAACTAAAGTGGTGATTTAAGAGGTATATTTTAGTTTTAGTTTTGAGGGGGAGTGTAGGTAGCAGGAATAGCATAATTTTATGTAAGGTAGAGTTTGAATAATGAAAAAGACATGGGGCTATAGAGAAAGAAAGGATGCCAGAATGAGTGGCTGCAGGATAGGTAACCGTAGGTGAACAGTTTCTGAGTGGGAGAGTACATTGATAGGAAGTAACAGAGGAGGTTAGAAGGAAAATGGGTGTGCTAAAAATGATAAGTAGAAAAATGTATGAGAAATTTGCTGTTTGGACAAGCATGATATGGCAGGCTTAGAAAATGTGGGTAGTTTCCAGAGTAGAAGTAATGTAAGAGCAGAGGTAGGGGGTGCTTAGGACTTTCAGACAGTCTATGATAAAGTGAGATGTTAGAATGTATGCAGGAAGTGATGGTAGTTTGGAGGATGGTTGGAAAAAGTTAGGAGGCAGAAGGGGGAGTGGTCAGTGGATAGGCTATAACTCAAATGAAAGTGAAGTGGGGGCGGGTAGGAATGGGGGTAGGGTAGTGGGATTCCTATTAGAACACCAAAAACTCAAAATAGCGAATGACCTAAAGGTCGGAAATGCCAGATCTAGATCTGCTATTTGTGAGATCGCAGTACACTTTTCTCACTGTAGTGTATTCTCAAAGTTGGTATATATATATATTTAGTGGGGGTGTGGGGGGAGCAGCCCCCCACAATAGCGAGTTTGAGGTCCTGCATTTTCGACCTTTAGGTTGTTCACTAAGTTGAATTTTTGTTGTTCTGATATAGACCCAGGTGGTGAAGTGGAGTGAGCCTGAGCGCAGAGAAGATGAACAGAGTGGGTTAAACCAGTTTTGTGATATTCAGTCAGTGGATTGAACCAATTTCACGATGTTCAGCCAGACAAAAAAACAATCAGTAAGCAGAAACTTTAAAGCCAGGAATAAGCCTTTTTAAAACTAACAGGAAAAGTTGTATGCAAAAAGGTAAGGAGCAGAGGGAATTGTGAGAAGGTAAAGGGTAAGTTAGTTGAGTGAATGCAAGAAATAAGTTGGCAGCTGAATAGAGGACAGACTACAGTTCAGGATGGCATAGTGTTGAACCTGGTATGTAGGGTTTCCACTACCCTAAATGAAAAATAAGCAGTTGCTAGATATTGTAAATAATAAAGCACAGGGGAAAGGAGAATAAAGTACTTCATGGTGATGTGCGGAGAAGCCATTAATTGCTAACAGTACAGTAGGTAAGAAAAAAATGTCTTTGGCTAAACCACATACACTAACTGAGAAGTAAAGTTAGTTAAGTAGGTCAGATGTGATTTTGGAGGTGCTTCCCCACTTCAGTGTATTGGTGTCTTAGCAGGACAGGCTGTGAACTAGAATTGCTTGGTGTCCAGAGGGACTTCAGTCCTAGGAGAGAAAAAAATGTAGAGATTAGAAAAAGGTTGAGAGAAGGTACATGCAGAGTGAAATAAGTATCCCAAGTGGAGAGACAAAACAAGGTCAGGTACTGTACAGCTAGGTCAATTGGAAGAGATAATAGTAGATAGAAGGTTGGAGGTTATCTGACTGGAGAGAGGTAGGAAGTAGCAGTGGAGAGAAATGGAATGAGCACTTGAGGATGGAAGAGAGGAGTTAGTGAAATTAGCAAAACATGTTACTTACTAATTGCTGGCAGTGTTATTAGTGATAAATTGAATGAATATTATGGAAACATAGCCAAAAATAGGACAACATAAGCAATGGAAGTCTACATTGAGCCAGCATTCAGAAACACAACATATCCATAAACACTGGTAGCCTGCTTAACAATGTTAACAGGGTCTACTTCACCCTGTCGAAGGCCGACAATATAGAAGCTGATATTGTCGGCACCAAAATGTCGAAAGCGTAAGTCATCGCTCGTGTAAACGGAAATCTCCATAAGGGGAGATTTCCGTTTACTGCAATGTAGTGAGATCTCGGAGTTGATATATTTAAGTAGCGGGGGGTGTGGGAGGTGCAGGGTGGCTTGCCCCCCCTGCATAGAACAATATGTGTTGTGTTTGGGTGTTTTTTTTTGTGTGTGTTCGATGTTCGGGGATTTCAACATTTTCGTGTCGATTATTACGCTGTCGACAGTTTGAGTTTTCAACAGCGTAATATAGATGCTGTTAACATACCACAGTACAGAAATACCAGACACTTGAGTTAAAAACCTTTAGAAAAACAGCAGTTCCAAATAGACCAGTTACAATACGTATCTCTCTAAGCAGTTTAAAGCTCCATATAAAGTACAGTAAGACAGGTTTCTAAATACAGCAAATCCAGCTATAGTGTGGTGCACCAATATTAAACCAAGATTAAAGTACAAAACTATCAGCTGAAATAAAGTAAGGTGAATATAAAAGTTGCATGCAAGTATGCTGATAAACCAATGGCATCAAAGTTATAAAACAGCTACACAAGCTTGTTTCTGAAACAAAGTAGTCATAACAGTAACAACAGCTGTCAGGGCTATTAGCCAGATCCTTTTCTGTTTTAGTAAGGTCTTCCTGGACTTAAGCTGTAATAACAGCTGTTAGTGCTGTTTACCTGATCTTTTTGTTTTAGTAAGGTCTTCCTGGACATAATATGTAGTAACAGCTGTTGAAGCTGCTTAGCCAGTTCTTCTTAGGCTTTTTACTTTAATTTCATTGTAAAAACAGCTGTTGAGTCTTGTTATGGAGCTTTTTTATTTTTTCAGCTATGTTGTTCTGCTCTGGATCATATTAAACTCTTGAATGTTAATCTTTAACGATTCTTCGCTGTCTACCATTGCAAATGGAATAAAGGATTCTTATGCCATTGGATTTCTTCAAAGTAACCTTTATTGACATGATAAGTACTGCCGTCATTAGACTTCATCAGATGTAGTCATTTAATGCCATTGGCGACTTATTTGTGCATACATTAAAGGAGGGAGAAGTTCACGGAAATCAGAGCAAGCCAATGAGGGAGCCTATTATTTTCCCATCACAGAGAGTTTAGACCCTCCTAATTTGCTTACAGTCTCCTGATTGAATGTATTCCTTTTTAATCCAAACTTCTCTTGCAGTTTACTAAATGATTCAAGTGATTAAATAACACATCTTTTTAGCATAGTTACCAAACACAGTTTTTTTAACAGTTTAAAAAAATATGTGCATTTATGCTAGAAATGTTATTGCTAGAAATACACTATGGTGTCCACTTTTATCAGACTTTGCATATTTAAATACCATTATGTCCACTTTTATGGGATTTTGTAACCTGCAGTTTCAGTGTGTATAATAAAAACAAAAACAGAGTTTTTGTAGCTATTATTTGCTGAGTAACAGATTAAGGAAGAAAGATTGTTCTTTATCAAGTAAAAGTCTGTCATGGAATATCACAGCAGCTGGTGCTGTGGATATCAATTGCTTATTCCTATAGGGATTGAGTTAATTAATTAGCATCTCATGACCCGTCTACTCATGGGATAAGGTATGCCCACAAAGTGTTACATATGGCTTGATGGTCTTTATCTTAATGTACATATTTTAGTATTAGAACATTTATAGTGATTTAATTGATTATTTTAATTCCTACTAGTATGGTATATGCCGCGGTGATACAGCGGTAGCGTTGTTCATAGGTTCATAGGTTCATACTAGGCTATCTGCCCTAGGGCATTTATAAGCCTAGCCAGAGTGTGTGTGGCTTTCACCACCCCTTAGGATGAGAATACTATACCCATTAGTTTGCTGTGCCTCTGTCCAGCAGTGACACAGAGATGATTCCCGGGGTAAACCTACGATCTCCCATCCACTCGTCAAGATTTCTCTTGAACAGAGTCAGTGAGGGGCTCTGCCTCACATGGACTGGGATTCTGTTCCATAGTGTAGGGAGTCTCTGGGTGATGAATCTGTCCATCCAGCACGTCCTATTTATATCCGTGTTTAGGTTTAAGTCTCTTGCTCTCGTGGCTCTGGTGGATTTGGATTTTTGAGGTGGAGCATGTCCATTAATTCCGGGTTGGACATGGCCTTGTATGTCAGGCACAGATCACCTCTGAGCAGACGGTATGCGACTGAATAGAGCTGGAGTTTCTTCAGTCGGGCAGCATATGACATATGTTTGAGCCCCTTTATCCTTTTGGTGAGGAACTTTTGGGGTCTTTCCAACTGCTGCAGGTGTCGGGTAAGGTACATTCCTAATGGGGCGTTGTACTCAATCATTGGTCTGATAAGTGAAGAGTACAGGGGTACAATGACCTCTCCTGATCTGGATGTGAATCCCTTCATGATTAGGTGGGCAATGTAGAAGGTCTTCCTAACCACTTTGGCAATGTGAGTGTCAAAAGAGAGGTTACTGTCAACTTGGGTCCCCAGGTCCCTGATAACTTCTTCCGTGTTTAATGGATTACCACCTATGTGGTAATTAGGGGTTACCTTGTTTTTCCCAAAGGGTATGACTATACATTTTTTGGCATTTAGCTTAAGGCCATGGCTCTGGCACCAGTTATCCATTTCTATGAGACCTCTCTGGAGGATGTCTGTGTCTGATGGAGTGTCAATTATGGTTCCCAGTTTGCAGTCATCTGCAAATTTTGTCAGCCACAATCCCCTTATGTTTGCCTGCACTTCAGAAAAATAAATGCCGAACAAGTTGTTGCCTCACAGCAAGAGGTTCTCCTGTTTGATTTACAACTGGAGTGCCTTCTGTGTGGAGTCTGCATGTGGCCTTTGAAAGACATGCGTAAATGGGCGTGCCTTCCCTGAAGGTTGGACATTGGGCTGGCAACTCGGCACCATAAAAAAATCTGCTGCCAATCATTAGCAGACCGGAGTTCCGCTGTGGAGACCCCTAACTGGGAAAAGCCGAAAAGGCAGACAACAACTAGTATGTTTGTTTTATTTTGGATTATTTACATGCTGAAGTGCTCATGCTTTTTCTAAAAAAGTTGAACATGCAACTGACCCTTGATCTAGAGTGAAAGTGCATTTCTAACAAATCTCTCGGGAGAATGCATGGTTTACACCAGAGATGCCACTCACTCCCAATTATTTTATACACTTGTTCCATTGAACCAAAAGGTCTTCCTCCAATTGTCCATCAGAGGGAAAATAACTTTTCTCCTCCACTCTGTACAGACAGTGGTGACTGTTTTGCTTAAGTGTTATGGAATAAATTTATAAAGTTGAATGGGGTTATGCAGAACACAAAATGTCAAAAACTCCAGAAGAACAAAAAATTCAGCACATGCTGCATATAAAAGGTCAAGTCCTGCTACACTCCTCACCCATGCTAATTATATATTCTAACTCTGAGATCTCACTACCATGGAGAAAGGGCAAATTCCCTGACCCTGTTGTACTGTGATCTTGTCAACTTTTTTGTTTTCTTTGTTTTCTGTTTGTGATAATGCCATTTGGCATTTCAGCTGTTTGACATTATAAATGTATCATAGAATTACATACAGAGAAGATGGACATCTCTTCAGTTCCATGGAAAGAGAAATGACTGTTAAACTATTTCCCTTTCTTTTCAAGGGTCCTTCTGAAAATTTAGAAGGACCATTTGAAATGCTGCTAGTTACTCCCTTTT